>NC_083739.1:2123938-2383938 GCF_033458585.1 Syngnathus typhle
AGAGATCACTCGTTCCAGAGTCAAACTGCTGCCTTTATAAATCCTTAAAGCGGAAGTCAACGCAAACATTTTATTTATAATATGTTGGATGTGTCCCTACAAGTCTAAACACAAAATTCTGATTATTATTTGTTTGTGGAATATGAATTAAACGGGCAAAATCCACCTGTTTGATCCATCTCAGGGGGCGGCCATTTTGCCACTTGCTGTCGACTGAAAATGACATCACAGGTTGCAACCAATCACGGCTCAGCTACAGAAAACTGGCAAAATGGCCGCCCCCTGAGATGGATAAAAACAGTTGGATTTTTTACTTCATATTCCCCAAATGAAACATTGATCATAACACGGTGTTTCAACTAGTTGGGCTGCACAGAACATTTTCCGACAAAGAACATTTTGGTGTTGACTTCTTTTTAATAAACTGTAAATACAATGTTAAGTAATACTAACATTACTATGACCTGGATGACAACAGATAACATAGATCGCAACCGAATAGCATTTTTTGCAGCATTAGTTGGCAAGAATATGTTTGACTGTATTATTTGTTCACACTGAGGTCCTGAAAGAGAACCCAGAGAGGTGACAGAGAGGCAGTGTTCCGTGAGAGTCATGAAGGTTTCTTTTTTTTTTTTTCTCGCAGTCGCACACAGTAGCCGTGTTTGAGTTTGGCACAGGGCGGGTTTAGAATGCAAGGCTACACCCTGTGGCATTTAGAACATTTAAAAAAAAAAAAGGCCATAAAGGCTCTTCATAATGACCCTGTGTGATGCCCCTATCTCTGACATCACAGCCTTGAAAAAAATAAAAAATGGTGCCATCTTCAGGCCAATTAGATGATCAAGAAGAGTTTTAAGATGTAGCCTTAATGCCTTTGAATAAATTCTTGATTTAATTTGCCATTTCTGTGAATAACTCACTTGTGTGAACCCAGAGTGTTCTGAGCTTAGCCGCCTCTGTGTTATTGCCAAGATGGCGAGGTCAAGGTCTGGCCGACGGCATTAACGTGTGCCAGTATAATCAGGATAAGGGCATCCACAACAAAAATGGCGTTCAATGATGCTCCAAAATCGTCCGATTTTAAAAAGCGAAACAAAAATAAAATCAAGCTTGATGTAGTGACACTCGCACCCTTCCTGCTTTGAATGTCTGACGCAACTTATCTGTGTTCCAGACCTATTCCAGAAAAATGATTTAAAGTGACATTTCATTCTCGTTTTACTCTTCTTTATCAAAGCACCTTATTCCATCATCATCTATTGCTTCGCGCTTATCCTCATCCTCTTTCTGTCAAGAAATGGGAGAATATTGTATAACGTCCAAAGCTCTCGTGCGGTTCTCCAAGTAAGAGTCCAATCGATGCAAGCCCTTTATTTCCAACTCAATCTGTCACATGAAACAAAGGAGACATAAACAATACATTTAAACACCAAAATATTGAAGCCCAACATAATTCTAACCATATTAGGGGGGGGTCGGCGCCTTATAAACAGAAAGTGACTTGCAGGAGAAGTGATGACGTCACATGACGTGTCAGCAGCAGAGGCTCACTGATGCTGACAATGATGAGAGACTCCTTCCTCTCCTTTTTGCATGTCACCCGAGATTCTTCATCGTTATTTCAGTACGGAAACAGTATCGGTACTTTCTGTGACGTTTGGCAGGGGTGTCATTTTTGTACTCATAGTTTCCGTCGGAGGGCCATTATGACTGTCAACGCATATATTATATACAGTATAAATCAGACACGAGTACCGTATTTTCCGGACTATAAGGCGCACCTAAAAACCTAAAATCTTCTCAAAAGCCGATAGTGCGCCTTATAGTCCAGTGCGCCTTATATATGGACTAAATTCCTAAATTCAAACTGGCCCGAAGCATTGTGTCATGAAATCAAGCATAAGTGGCCTGCTGAAGACTATGAATCATGAATCAAAAAGACTATGGATCATTATTTTGTGATTAGAAAGTCATTTGTTGCGTCTGAAGTTGGAATAGAAAAGATAAAATGGAGAATGATTTGATTTGGATTAAAAATCTGACATGATGCTTTAATGGTGCGCTTTATAGTCCGGTGCGCCTTATATAAGGACAAAGTTTTAAAATGGGCCATTCATTGAAGGTGCGCCTTATAGTCCGGTGCGCCTTATAGTCCGGAAAATACGGTAAAAAAGGAAAATTCAAATATTTTAAAAAGATGCATGGTAATAGAAATTGCTAGCAATAATCTGTAGTTTTTAAAAGTGAAGACAATTTGCAGTTTTAGTATTGACACATGAAGCACAATTTGTCTTTGGGGGCCACACATAATGATGTGGCGGGCCGTATCTGGCCCCCCAGGCCTTAAGTTTGACACCTATGATAAAAAGCATATTGACTGGCACTAATTTGATTTTTGGCTTATTTAGTACCCCGTAAAGAGAAGGTCTGCTTTTTTTTTGTCTCAGTCCATTAGGATTGTGCTTCACAGAAAATGAAACTACCGTTTTTTTCCGTGTATATTGCGCCCCCATGTATAATACGCACCCTAAAAATGGCGTGTTGATGCTGGAAAAAAGCCTGTACCCATGTATAATACGCACCCAGATTTTGACTCCTACTTAAGTCCGTGAACGTAAAATTATTTCAGAAAAAAGATCATCTTTGGGAACAACCGGATGTTATTCTGCCGGTCAGTATCACTAGCATACTCAATAGCGAAGAAATGTTTCGGATTTGTGTAGGGTACATTGTGACAGCAAACGAGCAGGTGATCTAGCAAGCGTCTGATACGAGAGTATTGTGTTCGTATGGAGTGTGTTTGAAGTGAACAGCAGAGAAGAAAGCACATCTGTAATGGCGGCCTCCGTATGATATCCGGATTTAAAAAAAAAAAAAAAAAACAATTTGAGAATTTCTTTTTTTTTTTTTTTTTTGTTTTTTGTACCCATGTATAATGCGCACCCCAGATTTTAGGACAATAAATTTGCTAAATTTTGCACATTATACATGGAAAAAAACGGTATTTCATTTCCTGTGCTAGTAATAAGCATTGAAGCAGGCCAGTTTTCTCGGCCAAGACCCCCCCCACCCCCCACCCCTCAGCCATCTTCTTCCCTCGCCGCTTTTGTCTCGCCGCCACATTCGGCCGTGACTGCAAATGAGCTTTGGGACAGAGCAACGGTTTGGCTGACAAGATGCACTCGCTTCTAAACGTTACAAGAAGACGGAATCAGAATATCAAATTTACTCGTGTAAATTCTTGCCTAGCTTTTATCTTGGAGCTGGATTCATGTGTCCCACAAACACACTTGCTTTTGACCTAGTGACGCTCCCATCCCATCCCCCGATACCGGTTGTGCAGCCATTTGTGTTTTGCTTTGCACGTTTCATCTCATCTTTTCTTTTCATCTCTCCCTCCCCCTGGCTGTCCTCAAATATAAACATAAGGAATTACTCCCAGCAGATGTTAAGAGGACCACATTTACTGCACGGATTATTATAGCGCTCTAATTTCTATTCTATCAGATCTTCTTGGAATTGATTGGAAGGGATTTTACTAAATTCCAAAGATGTGCCGTATTTATTTCAAGTTTCAACATCCAGATGATGCCATATCATGATGCCCCTATCAACAGTGTCGTTTACTCTCTAGCCTTTCTTTGCTGCCAGCAACCTTTCGAACGGCGGCCATGACGCAGCGAGCCTTGGTGGCATGCGGGCCTTTGGCGAGCGTGGCTGCCGCACAACGAAAGCCGCTCAAGGGAGGGATGTTGTTTTGGAGTCAACACTGCTGCTTGTTCCTGTCACTCAGGATCAAATCTGAATTGGAAAGTTGAATGCGGTTGTTGCTAGCTTGAGACCCCTGGTGTAGCATAACCTAGCCCGAGGTAGGAGTGAGTCACATGTGCATGTTTGAAGGAAGTCGAGTCCTGGCTATTAATTGGCTCATTAATTGAATGCGGAACAGAAATAGATCTTTAGTGACCGACAGGGGAGCTACGACGTAGCTTAGCATACCTGTCTTTGCGGCTTTTAGAATAATAGATGAAGTTGGTTGTTATAGTTGTGTTTTTTTCAAAAACAACATAAATTAGCTCATGTTGTTTCAATAAAAGTCAAAAGGAATCAAGTCAAAGTCAATTTGTGGCTTTCGTAAGCTGTCCCAAATCCTAAAACGATTGACTTAAGTCCGTTATGTGACTTCAATCCTTCTCATACCTGTCTTTGCGGCTTTTAGAATAATAGATGAAGTTGGTTGTTATAGTTGTTTTTTTCAAAAACAACATAAATTAGCTCATGTTGTTTCAATAAAAGTCAAATGGAATCAAATCAAAGTCAATTTGTGGCTTTCGTAAACTGTCCCAAATCCTAAAATGATTGACTTAGTAAGTCTGTTATGTGACTTCAATCCTTCTCATACCTGTCTTTGCGGCTTTTAGAATAATAGATGAAGTTGGTTGTTATAGTTGTGTTTTTTTTCAAAAACAACATAAATTAGCTCATGTTGTTTCAATAAAAGTCAAATGGAATCGAGTCAAAGTCAATTCGTGGCTTTCGTAAGCTGTCCCAAATCCTAAAATGATTGACTTAAGTCTGTTATGTGACTTCAATCCTTCTCATACCTGTCTTTGCGTCTTTTAGAATAATAGATGAAGTTGGTTGTTATAGTTGTGTTTTTTTCAAAAACAACATAAATTAGCTCATGATGTTTCAATAAAAGTCAAATGGAATCGAGTCAAAGTCAATTCGTGGCTTTCGTAAGTTGTCCCAAATCTTAAAATGATTGACTTAAGTCCGTTATGTGACTTCAGTCCTTCTCATACCTGTCTTTGCGCCTTTTAGAAAAATTGATGAAGTTGGTTGTTATAGTTGTTTTTTTCAAAAACAAGATAAATTAGCTCATGATGTTTCAATAAAAGTCAAATAGAATCGAGTCAAAGTCAATTTGTGGCTTTCGTAAACTGTCCCAAATCCTAAAATGATTGACTTAAGTCCGTCATGTGACTTCGATCCTCCTCTGCCCCTTACCGCTAACCAAATTGAAATGTTTTATATTTACACAGCGCAGCAGCCCACGGGTTGAAGCGAGAAAAGCGGAACTGTCTTGCGTGCGGAGAGTATAATTAATGTTTAACGTTAACGCTTTACGCTGCCGTGCAAACGTTGCGGCAGGGCAGTGATGGTTTGCAGCATGGTCAAAGTCCTCATGGCTGTCAGGGCACAGACAGTCCCTTTGCTAGCCTTTATTTTTTTTTTTAAGTATCTATTTCTGTGGCAGCAGCATTTCCCACCGCTATTGGTTTCCTTAGGCAAAAAGTACAATATGATTCTTTGTATCATCTCCCATGCAGTATATTTAATTTGAAATCAGGATTTGGAGCACAACTGCAATCAAAAACACACACAGATTGTGCCTATTGGCAGGCGAGGTTTATCAAGCTGCGCAGATTCATTTCCTGTGTCTCCAATGATCAAGTCAAATCTGAGGATTAGGCCAGTTCCCGAAAATCCACCCCCCCCCCCCTCTCTCATGTCGCCCCCATATATTCTCGTACGCTTTGCTCCATGAGGGTCAAGACGAATGTCAAGATGAGGAGCAAAAATCAGCGTTCTTCCTTCCCAGGGACTCGGGAGGAAGTGTGTGTTTATTTAACCTTGTGGTCAAACTGAGACGCTCGAAAGACGGGCTTTGGAGTTAATAAGGATCTGATAAGCCATTATCGGTAGCAGCTAACTAACATGCAGCAGATGATTTTGCTCACAAATGATATTCCAGAAATTGGTTTTTCAATATTATGTAAGAACGATTTAATTCGGATGAGTGCCATGTTTCCATTTCTGTCATATGGTTTGCTTTTCTCTTTTGCCACAAAAGTCCAAATATTGGCAAAAGTATTTGTATTGACTCGGTGAACCGCAGCAGGATGTGACATCCTGACTGTCCCCAAAGAGGGGAAACACGCAAATGTGTCTTAAGCTTTAAATCATCACTCTCGCACAGCCACAATGAGCAGTTCCAAGAACTTTACAAATCATCAAAACAACTCGACAGTGGATTCTAAGCAATGGATTCTTATGCTTGTGATTGCTGGATAAGCACTTCAAAAAGAAAAAGAAAAAAAAAATCCCTTTAGGAAAGTCATGAATGTATTTCTACCATTATATATATATATATATATAATATAATATAATATAATATATATGACACTCTTATTATTTATTGTTTGTGCCTTCTTGTTTTTATTTTGTGTCGTTTACTTGTATGTCTATCGTGTACTATGTCTCGTCACCGTGGGATAGAGGAAACGTAATTTCGGTTTCTTTGTGTGTCTTGACATGTGAAGAGATTGACAACAAAGCACTTTGTATATATATATATATATTTTTTAATATATATTTGTTTATATATATATTTATATTTATATACATACACATTTCTACCATTATTTATATATATATATATTTTAAATGTATGTATTTATATATATGTATGTATATACACTTTTTTTTTTTATGACAATGACAATTTGCGGAGTTTTCCTAACACATTTTCTGCTTTTTTTTTTCCCCCGTTCTCCTCTCAGAGCACATCCAATCAGACTGGTCAGCATCGTTGGTGCAGGCACCTCTTTGAGTCTGGTAAGCTCTCGCGTCACTTCGAAAGTTTTGGATAAAACATGTCTCATTATAATTTCATGTTCACCTATTGGTCGGGTACCCCTCCATTATTGTTTTGAGCATTATGATGGTATCTTAAGGCCTAACAATTGTAAGTGACTTGAGCTTGATGTCGACAAAAGTAGACCTTTGGCGCCGTGTTGTCACATCTATAGGCAATTACAGAAGCGTATAAAGCTTTTTGAGAGGGTGTCAATTACTGGCCAATTTTTGCTTGTTCCCGACCCCCTACAAGCAGCACACATTTTGTTCCATGAAGGGATTCCCTCGCTGCTGGGATTTGTTGTCAAGGGAATTCATGTGTTAGTCATTAGGATGGCAAACTCCTGGTCGTACACACGCAGGAGTCTGCAAGTCTCCTACGAGCTCTCCTGGCACTTTGTCCCGTCGTTGAAGTTATTTTGGTCCGGACCAAAGTCTGCATAGGGCGGGGGTAAAAAAAAAAAAAAAGCATCTGGAACGCTGCCAGACGGTATATGTTGCACGACTTGGACATTTCACACTCGCTTTTCCCATGACTCATTTAAGTGGCTGCCAGATTAGTCCTGCCATTCATGGAGACGGGAAGTTAAGGGGGGGGGGGGGGTTTGGTTGGAGAACAAGAAGATATTTATGACCAGCACAAAGTGGTGGTTTCCTGCCGTCTAATAACTTGAAGCTTTTGTTTTGAGCTGCACAGCAGGAAACTACGCGCACGTGCGAGTGGCTTAGCCGTGCGTCTGAAAGTGACTCTCATTTTGTCTGTAATTAAAATGAAAGGCCTGCAGACATATTCAGTAAGGCGATGCAAACAGTCGCCAGACTGGACTTAGATGACATCAGATGATATTTCAGATGCTGGTCAAAATAGAATAAAAGTTACCGTTTTTTTCCATGTATAATGCGCCCCCATGTATAATACGCACCCTAAAAATGGTATGTCCATGCTGGAAAAAAGCCTGTACCCCTGTATAATACGCACCCAAATTTTGACCCCTACTTAAGTCCGTAAACGTAAAATTATTTCAGAAAAAAGATCATCTTTGGGAACAACCGGATGTTATTCTGCCGGTCAGTATCACTGCGCATGCGCTAGCAAACTCGATAGCGAAGAAATGTTTCGGATTGGTGTAGGGTACATTGTGACAGCAAACGAGCAGGTGATCGAGCAAGCGTCTGATACGAGAGCATTGTCTTCGTATGGAGCGTGTTTGAAGTGAACAGCAGAGAAGAAAACGCATCTGTAATGGCGGCCTCCGTATCATATCCGGATAAAAAATAAATAAACTAAAAAATTGTACCCATGTCTAATGCGCACCCCAGATTTTAGGACAATAAATTAGTTAAATTTTGCGCATTATACATGGAAAAAAACGGTACCTGTGCTTCATGTGGAAATATTAATAGCAATATTGCTTAAGCATGCCGCGGTATAAAATCAATGACAAGCATCGCCACCATCTAGAAATTGATGGATTAAAGCAGATCGCCTCCCATTTGTCAGCAAAGAGGCCCACAGCATCCACTGACCTATTTCCGTATCCATAACGTTGGGAAAGATCACTGTGTTGCCAGCAGCATCCTCTGCTGACCACAACAGCCCCTCCCTGCCTCCCCTCCCTTTTGCCGCCCATCACCATGGTAACGCTGACATCATTGTGGGTGGGGCTAATAAGAGCTCAAAGAAGCTGCAGGCTTAGGCAGAATCCACCAGTCACCGCACAAAATCCAATTCATCTCTAATTTGCCTCTTTGGATACTATTAACCCTTTTAAAGCAGAATTGAATACCGTTTAAACGCCGTCACATCTCCTGTCCAAAATCGATCACAATTAATTCAATCGATTTTAATCGAAATGTATTGATTATCATCAATGTGCATTTTTTTAAACTGCACAGGTAGCGCGATAGTGATATAAATTACTTTAAATGATGTAAGTGTAGATTATTTTGTTTGTGATGATGATCTGCAAATTACAAATCAATGGCCAAAAGAAGCTGCAGCAAAGGAGTCTAGGCCATCGGTGTCAAACCCGAGGCCCAGGGGCCTTGATACGGCCCGCCAAATCATTTTATGTGGCCCGCCAAGACAAATTGTGCATCGACCACAAATTGTCTTCACTTCAAAAAAAATGGAGATATCGCCAGCAATCTTTTTAAAATATTGGAACAATTTTTACTAGTCTCTGAATTCAAAACGACCGTAATTTTCGGACTATAAGTCGCGTTTTTTTTCATAGTTTGGGTGGGGGGGGCGACTTATACTCAGGAGCGACTTATATACATATATATGTTTTTCTTCACATTTTTGGGCATTTTATGGCTGGTGCGACTTATACTCCGGTGCGACTTATAGTCCAAAAATTACGGTAGTTCTTCATCAGTTTGTTTAAAATGATGACAAATGTAGATGAAAATATGTGATCACACACACACACACACACACACACACACGAGAACAGGAAGGATTAAAGCAAGGTTGGCCTAGTGAGACACCCTGCCAGAGATTCCCCGCTAAATAGATGGTGACATTCCAATGTCGGCAGCACTTTGTGGAGACGTGACGAGTGACCCAGATAAGGGCGGGGTAGGGTTGAGAGGGAGGGAGGGGAGGTGAGGTTGGATTAGGGTCATGGCGGGCGGGGCAGGAAGGTAAGGTTGAGCACAGCAGGGGCTGCCGTGTGCACAAACCAAAGGAGGACACCTGTCTGTCTGTATGTGTGTCTGCTGGATCAGGTTTAAAGCTTGATTGAGCGTGATGACTCTTTTTTCTTTAAATGGCACCTGTGATTCAGGTCATATTAGCCGGATGGTGGCCTGGAATGTTGTCGCTTCCCCGCTTAAGTTATTATTCATAGTATGGCTTTTATTTGTCAAATTCTTTTTTTTTTATTTCATATTTAATATAGAAGGACAATGACGGGAACGTTTCACTGCAGAATTTTGTAATGAAAGGAAATATTCGCTGTTGCAAAATATTATGCTGCTTATTGTCCTTGCTTTGCCTATTGGGTCACGGGCATGCTGTTGCTTATGCAAATAAAAAAAAGTTCCCCTTTGTTAGAATAGCCGATATTGTTGCCGTGACAACGAGATCAAAATGACTTCTTGCGCTAATGAGGGCTGTGTTGCACTTTAGATGGCCGGATTGTATCGTCAGCCAATTGGCTTTGGCTCCACAAGCTCACCCGTCTGCTGCTCCGGTTGCCATAACAACAACCCTCCTTATCAGTAGTCAGTCATGAGAGGTCTGCTTGTTTGTTCTGTCTGCTCCAATGCACCTATTATTTGCTAAGCGTTGAAAACAGCCGTGGAGCTTAAGTCATCGGTTCGTCCCAAGTCTTGATGAGAAGAGACAAGAGAGGAAGACTCAATCATTTGACGTAAGCTCCTTCCTCCATCTGTTTGCAGGTGGCCCATCCCCAGCAGGCAGGTCAAGGCATGGCAGACAGTCGGCAGCCAGACGAGCATTGGGCCCCCAACGGCCAAGAGAACGGCCAGAACGGCTACTCGGCCTACCGTGAGAACGGATTCCACGGCGGGGCGGCTGCGCATCCCAACGCAACAGGTACGAAGGTGCTGGAAGCTTCCACGAGAAGGTGTGGCTACGTGTGCTGTCACTGATGTGTCTCACGTCACCCGAAAACGAGAGAATGGCTCATTGACTTCCTCCCGCCCATGTCTTGTCAGTGTGTGTGTCTCTTTCTCCCTCCACAGTGGATGACTCGGCCAATTTGCCTCCCTCCCCTCCTCCCTCTCCATCCGCTCAGCAGATTGGGCCGGCGCCACAAGGTATACCCAATGCACACTTTTTAGGCTACGCAAATGGTGGCCAGAGTAAACCCGAGCGTCTGATGATGTCAGACGGACACTACTGGTCGTTCCGTCCGTGTCAAAGCCGAGATGTTTACACTCACAGGTCGTCTCGTTAGTCAGCTTCACAATTGTCTCCGGGGCAAAGTAACACTTTTTCCCGACCATTTCGATGTCGCGCGCAATCACCCAATTACGCCCGTTGCTACCGACAACACACGACGTACTGAAATGATGAATCTAAAAGCGTCGAATAAAATTGAAGTGGAAGGAATAAATCTGAATGCAGCGGACATTTATGCAAAACACCACATCAGCATCAAAATATTTGTAATCATAGTTTGACGAGAAAAACAAATAAAAAACCAAAAAAAAAAGATTTTTTTCATAATAGTAACAAAATCAAAATATTTGTAATCATAGTTTGAGTGCACATAACAAGAAAAACAAATGAAAAACCAAAAAAAATAAAAAAAGATTTTTTTCATAATAGTAACAAAAATAATAATAATGATAATAATAAATAACGATACATAATAATAATAGTCCCACATAGTGTGACTTGAGCTGACTTTGGGCAGGAAGTGATTGGCAGTCACTTCAATCACAGCAGCCAATCACAGGGCAGATACAATATAAAGAAAGAACCAATCACAGCTAAGGACAATTCCGAAGTCTTCACGTATTTTGGAATGTTGCAGAAAACCAAAGTACAGAGAGATGCTAATATGCTAACTCCACAGAAGAAATGCTCAAACCTCCAACTTTAGAACCACTAGTCCACTGTGCGGGAAAATGACACATCTCCTTTAATTTCAACCTTCTACAAGAACATTCCGAAAAAGACGCCGCTCTCCTTCCTATTCATGGCAAGATTTTCTCCGTATCCACTCGTTGTTGGTTTGTTTACATCACACGTGTCTCCATTCTAGATCCAAATGTCTTGTGACCCCCCCCTGTAACCCCAATTCCCTCCATGTCTCACCCACCTCCCTCCCTTGTTTGAGAAGATAAATTAGAACCTGTCAGTGCTTTCTCTGCGGAGGAGCAACAACAGGATGAGCAGGAGGAAGTTGCCGTTTGCCAGGAGGAGGAAGTGACATATGGGCAAGCGGGCGCCTTAGAACAGAAAGATTTGCTAGCCGATGCGCAGGTTTGGGGCTGCGAGCAAGCTCAGGCACCTGAGCTGCAAAATGGAGGAAGTCGTCACAGGGAACACAGTCCTTCGGAACAAGGTTTGTCGGGGGCCACGTGCAAACTCCTCCTTCCTGAGCGCATGTGTGTGATTGGGAAAAAAAAAAGGCACATCCCGAATATTTTCTTGCTTCCCTGCAGCTTTGTTGCAGCTCGTCCATCCTTATGATTTTGTGCTTTTCCGCAGTTGCCTTTGCTTTTACGGAGACTGTTGTCGGACACGTGTTGCTTGGCAACGGCCGTACTTTTGTGTGTTGCCAGCTACATTGCAAATGCGCTTTTTGAGATTTGGTGTGCAAACCTGAACAAAATGTTCCTCTGGAAGAACGCACAATGGTGGGAAAAAAAAAAGTTGAATCACTTTTTTTTTTGCAATAGGAATTGAGTCATTTGACCACGCCTTTACTTTTTTTGTCATCATGCAAGTCATGGCTTCATTTCATTAGCTGCTGTGACAATGGAGAGCGACGGCTTCTGTGTGCTCAAGGCCTCCAGCTTTTTGTGGCTGCTGCTGCTGCTTCGAGTTGACATGACTACACACAAAGTCGTACAGTGTCCTCCCAACTTACAGCCCGACTCGAAGAAAAGACCAAAAAGGAGGCACAAGAGGGAAACCGGGAGAAAACCGTCGGAGCGATCCAAGTAATTTCACAATGTGGTGAAGCTGATACGGGCTCGGACTCAAAAACCTCCTTTAAGTTCATCACCACGTCTGAAGAGAGCGAAGATGAAGCGGAGGGACGGAAATCCAGAATGTTTTCTGAACACTTGTGCCCTGTCCCTGGAAGATTTTTATCCAAACTCACCCTTGGAGAGCAAATGATGGGTGAAGACCAACAAGGGGAGGTCTTTAACGAATATTCTGTCCCCATGCCTTCTCCTGAGGACTCTTCTTACCCTTTGATGGATTTTCAAATCAACAACCTTGGAGATCAAACAATCGATAATAAAGGATCTAATCTTGGAATATCGCAAAAATCACCTTCACGGGGGAAGATACTGGAAAAAGCTGTGACCGGTGGAATGAAACCAGATCGCCTCCGAATCCCAAAAATTGGTCCGAAAGACAGACTGACTGAGTTTCCTTTGGGGAACGCTCTACCCGGTGACATGAAGATACCAACAATTCCTGAAGTGGACATTGAGAAAGACCCTTCAAGAGAAGCCTCTCCTGTCCCACCGGACACTTCCTTCATCTTTACATCTCCAGAAACTGAGCGTGAGAGACAGAAACAAGATTGCAAGAAGTTCCTCTGTGATCCCAGAACACCTGCAAGGTCAGAAACAAAAGGAAAGGATGAGATCCCTGAAGCCCAAAAGCCCTCTGATGGAACGAGTGCACTCTACTTACAGGAAGGCTCACCAAAGCCACAATTTCCCTCTCCAGTCATAATTATACCTCAAGCGCAAGTGGAAGAAGAGGATGACCGAGAGGTTGTTGAAGACCTCGGATGTGATGCTGATGAGCCTGCGCTCCCCAAAGTGGATCAGAAGGAGCCACAAGTGGCTCAGGTGATCCAGGAAAATAACTGTGTCGGGCAAGCTAAGAGGCATTTTTGCAGCCCCTCCGTATGTTCTGATGAGGACCATCAAGATGATGCAACTGAAAGAAGAGAGGAGAAGAAGCAGTCATCCATGGAGATAGGTCAAAAGATAGAAGACCCCTGTCAAGCTTCTATTGATGAAGCTCCAGCAGATGTCTCCATCTGTGACACAGACAGTAGCTGGATTGATTCGAAAGGTACCCAGAATGAATATTTTACGACATACAGTGGAATCTCAAAGGTCCAAAAACGTCCTTTGTACAATTTTTTTTTTAGATATTAATTGCAATGTGGCAAGAAGCCGAAGTACCGATACAAACAAGCTCAAGGAGAATATTTCCAACCATAAAACCAGAGCCCAGATTCCAACTCGGATCTTCGGAACTTCTTGGCTGACGGATGTCCTAATTACTCACCACCTTCCATCTGAGAACCTCAACTATGAAAATGGGTTGATTTTGAATACGCAAGATATATTTGATGGCGGTCAAGTTCTTGTGCGACAAAAAGGCCGTAAGTTGAATTCTGAGTTTGGCCTGAGAGGTTCCACTGTATTTGTATCCGGGATATCTGAGAAGCTAGCAGTGTGGAGAATTGGTTCCTTTTCGATGCCTCTCCACTGCAGATGACGACAAAACTATCACGACAAAGCAAATCAGAACTTTCCCGCCGACCCAGAGCGTCACCCTCGGGGTGGACACGCCCACTAAACGGTTCCCGGGCAGAGGAAGTAAAGTTCTCCGCAAAGGTCTCGGCTTTCGTCCAAAAGAGGAGATGAAGAAAAAAAAAGGTTACAAATTCCCCCCTTGCTCGCGTTGATTCGTTTTGTATCCGCGACGACCAATGTGAGTTTGACGATGTGGTTAATTTTGTTTTTCCCTCTTTGCTAGTCGCCATCATACGCAGGGCGGACCAGAATAAGGTCTCAGCCTTCCAGGCTCGAAAAAGTCTAGCCAAAGCTGCGGTCAAACATCCTCGGCCAGCTCTGCTTCACAGACGCAAAGCCGCAGGTGAACACCGATATTTGCCACCGTGGATAGAGAGAGCGCAGCGTTGTTTCAAAAGAGCTAAAATGGCGCTCCCACCATGACGCCTAAACAATGTGTACAAACACAATTTAGGCCGTGGGAATATTCAGGAATGCTCTCTCTCTATTGGTGGCTTTTTTTTTTTTAAAAGACTTTAAGCAGTTGCAGTGTGGCTGGCAACATCATGTGCTGCTCATTTTCATCACAAACATTTTTTTTTTGGAACCTCCACAAGCGCTCCAGTTCTGCTTCATATTTAAGCTACTGTATGTTGTCTTCGTGTTTTTGCCGGGACAATGTGATGTTGACAAGATTCTGACCTGGATGTGGATTTCTGCTGATCCATCACTTTGCATTTAATTTTTATAAAGGGACAAGTCAATACGATATTTGAATCCCTCCACTCCCAAGCGACTCTCTTTGCTGTTTGACGTTGATCATGGAAAAAAAAAATGTTTTCTTCGCAGGTGTAGAAAGCTCTCAGCCCTTAAGTGTCCACCAGTCCAGGGAGAGACCCACCGTAAGTTAGCCACCAATCTTTTTGCCATATGTATTGCCTGAAAATAATACATTATTTATGACATCATATATTTTATTTCTGCATGGTTGCATTTGTGTCTCGCATGCCAGCCTTTGTCCTTGCATCTTTCTCGGCAGAGAACATCTGTAAGTATAGAAGTTTGTGTGCATCTCATTCATTTGCGTACAGCACTTTTTTGACTTTTTCACATTTTTACTGAGCTTGTTTTGTCTTGTGCATCATCAGGGAAGTTAAAATGATGAATTTGTTTGTGGCCCATGACTTTGGGTAGTATTTTCAATTTGACGCATTGACTTTTGGGAGCCAAAGTGCTATTTTATCATTGGGGATACAGCAAGCTAGCTAGCTAGCTAGATCTATAGATGTAACTTTTGTCCCCCAATATTGTGATGAAAAAGAAATATTTAGTGTGGTCTGAAAGAAGGTACAAAATGTTTGCAGTAAAGAGGGAGGGGTTGTATATACGTATGTTTTCAAAAATTCAATCAAATCCACGATATAAAACCCATAAATAGGCATACAGTAATCCCTCGTTTATCGCGGATAATTGGTTCTAAAAACCACCCGCGATAAGTGAAATCCGCGAAGTACGGTCACCAACAAGGAGTACTGGGCAGGCTAAAGAGTTAGCGGAAAGATGTTAACACGCGAAAACGGACTTCTAAAGGAATGTAAACAAACATTTGGAGCAATACTACATTGCACATAAAGGTTAGACACATGTTTACTCAATTTAGAAGTTTTATTTTGACTTTAAAATGTTTTTTTAATTTGGAAATAAAATCCGCGATGTAGTGAAGCCCCGATAAACGAAACGCAAAGTAGCGAGGGATCACTGTATTTCATCATGTCATAATGTCTCCATCTGTCTGTCTGCCATGTCGCCGCCATCCGTCTGCCATGCTTCTCTCCATCTTGGTGGCTGCCACCCAGAGCCCCACACGGCCCGTTCTGTTAAAAATGGCAATGCAGAGCCAGCAATCCCCGGGGCCTGACTCCGCATGTAGCCTGAAACGGAGCCCCCAGGTGGAGGCGGTGCTTAGTGAAGCCCCGCCCACCTTGGCATGCTCCCGCACTGCCCCTCAGAAAAACATACAGGTAGCGAATGGGGAAGAAAAAAAAATAACGTGTGAAAATAAGTAGGCCTGTAATATGATTGTCAACTTGTGTTTTGCGTTCAGGAGAGAACATACCGTAGTCCAGAGAAAAGGTCATCGCTCCCCAGGCCGTCCAAATCACTGACCCGCCACCTTCCTGCATCTGAACAAGAGGACAACAGCACCCCCTGCAGGCCAACCTGTAAGCTTTGCCAGTGTTTTGACTGAGCTAAGGCGCATATTTACCTTTTTAAATATACCTACAGATATAATGATGATTTCGTTTCAATTGACTAAAAAATTGGACGTAAATGTGAACCTTTTTAAAGGTGATGGACTGCTGGAGTTAAGGAAAGACAAATTGTCAAAATTAATCAATTGACAACTCATTAATGTTTCTATTTTATTACCGTTTTTTTCCATGTATAATGCGCAAAATTTAACTAATTTATTGTCCTAAAATCTGCGCATTATACATGGGTACAAAAAAAAAAAAAGTTTTTTCTTTTTTTTTAAATCCGGATATGATACGGAGGCAGCCATTACAGATGCGCTTTCTTCTCTGCTGTTCACTTCAAACACGCTCCATACGAACACAATGCTCTCGTATCAGACGCTTGCTCGATCACCTGCTCGTTTGCTGTCTGTCACAATGTACCCTACACAAATCCGAAACATTTCTTCGCTATCGAGTTTGCTAGCGCATGCGCAGTGATACCGACCGGCACAATAACATCCGGTTGTTCACAAAGATGATCTTTTTTTCTGAAATCATTTTACGTTCACGGACTTAAGTAGGAGTCAAAATTTGGGTGCGTATTATACATGGGTACAGGCTTTTTTCCAGCATCGACATGCCATTTTTAGGGTGCGTATTATACATGGGGGCGCATTATACATGGAAAAAAACGGTAATCAAATAATCGTTTACTTGTCCAAATCATCTAATAGCAACCCCTTAACAGTCATTTTTCATTCTGACAGCTGCACTTTTTGTGCCATTTTATTTTGACTGATATTATGCTGTGAAATGTAATTTTACATGAATGTAAAATTGTGCCTTGGTTCAATAAAGGTTAGGAAAGATTGCTCAAAGTGATCACTCACCATATTTACCCATTCCACGCCTCCGCCTTCCTTCCTCCTTTAGCCATCAACACCGAGGTCAAAGGTGACAGCAGGTCTGGGAGGGGCCCTAGTATGGCAGGTAGCGCTCCTTTTAGCATCATCGCAACCTGCTTTTCATTGTCTAACATTTTTTTTGTTGACTGTTAGGTTGGCAGCTCCATCAGACCTTCAAATGTTATCTTATGTTATTACGTGATCATCATCTCGTTCCTTCCGTAACAGGCACGGACTCTGGACGTTCCTGGTCAGCTCGCAGCGGCACTTCCACCCCCGGATCCACTGCGGTTACGCCCGGCACACCCCCTAGTTACTCCCGCACGCCCGGTTCGCGCACCCCCGGAAGCCACACACCCAAGTCCTTCAGCGTTCTCCAGGAGAAGAAGGTCGCCATCATCCGCACCCCGCCCAAATCGCCATCTTCAGCCCAGCGGCAGTTGAAGGTTCTCAACCAGCCCTTGCCTGACCTCAAGAATGTCAAGTCTAAGATTGGATCCACCGCCAACCTTAAACATCAACCCAAGGGTGGACAGGTAATAGTGCTGTTTTCATATTTAGAAAAAAAATGCTTCTCTTCTGGCTGAATATTTGTTTCAGTCAAATATTAAGAATCTGAAACGCTGCAGTCCTTTCCAGTCCACTACTCTTGTCCCTCCTTTGAGCCTCATTCTAACTTTCCAACTTCTCGTCTCATTATTCAATTTTAGAAAAAAAAATATATATATATACACTACCGTTCAAAAGTTTGGGGTCACAAAATTGTTTGTGTGACCCCAAACATTTGAACGGTAGTGTATATATTTATTTAGATAATTATTTATAGATTATATATATAATCTTCTGTGTAAAAAATCTTATAATATATATGTATACTTATATTCATAGACTATATATAATCTTATACAAATATAAGATATAATTTATAATATTTAATTTATAATATTTTATTATAATAATATTTACACTACCGTTCAAAAGTTTGGGGTCACCCAAACAATTTTGTGACCCCAAACTTTTGAACGGTAGTGTATATGTGTGTGTAGACACACACCTGTACAGTATACAAGGCACTGTTTGCATTTTTTTTCTCTCTCTTTTTTTTTTGCTAATTGCTTCATGTAGAGTATTTTATTGATGAGGCATAACCAAAAATGAAACAATCACGCTAAATACAGATTAAAAATAAATGTTGAAACACATTGATCAATCATTGCACATTTGACATTGAGGCACACATAGATTTTTTTTTTTTCCTATTATTTCTTTTCGATCTAGGTGCAAATTTTAAACGAGAAGGTGGACTTCAGTCATGTTCAATCAAAGTGCGGCTCCAAGGATAATCTGAAGCACACGCCCAAAGGAGGCAATGTATGTACGGCTCTATCTTTTCTTGCTCTCTTCCTTCTCTCCTTTTTATTCCGGGTCCTTCCATGACCCTGCAATCCCGCCGTGGGTTGCTCCATGAGCAGGCTGCTTTTTAAAATGCTGCGTTCAAACAAATGTGGTTTAGCTGAGCTGGAAACAGAAACTCTGAGGATTTAAGAAATTGTTTCCAGGGGGGAGGAGCTTCTCCGGAAGCCCAAGCCATACCACTTGGGTGGCCCTTCTCTCTTTCTGCCGCTTGTCTGCATAAAAACAAGTACCTTGTCATTGCCAGGTCATGATTCCGAGCGTTAAGCTGGACTTTAGCCACGTGCAGGCTAAATGTGGCTCCCTGAACAAACTCCAGCACACCCCGGGCGGAGGAAATGTGAGTTGACGCGACAATAAAAAGTTAAAAATAAACCGTAGTCATCAAGCTGTTTTGGAATTAGTGGTGTATAAATATATGTATAAATGTATGTATAATAATATGTAATAAATATATATATTATTAATATATATATATTATGTTTGTATATATGTATATATATATATAATGTATATGTATTATATATATTACTATATATATATTACATATATAATATTTATAATGTATGTGTAAAAAAGATGTTTATACATCACTAATATATATACCGTAATTTTCGGACTATAAATCGCGGTTTTTTCATAGTTTGGGTGGGGGGGGGCGACTTATATTCAGGAGCGACTTATACTCAGGAACGACTTATATACGTGTATATATATATATATATATATATATATATATATATGTTTTTTTTCACTTTTTTGGGCATTTTATGGCTGGTGCGATTTATACTCCGAAATCGTTATAGTCCGAAAATTACGGTATATATTATATAATATATCATAATATTTCATATATATTATATTTATACATTTAATACTACATGTTTATTTTCATTCATATTTTTTTAAACATATTTTCAGTCTGTACAATACAAAATGTACATCAATTCTTGTAAGTATAAACAAAGCGCCACAGCTTTATTTTCCTTTTCTATATTATAATATTTAATATAGATTATATTTCTACATTCAACGCTACGTGTTTTTTTTTCCATTCATATTTTTTTAAACATATTGTCAGTCTGTACAATACAAAATGTACATCAATTCTTGTAAGTATAAACAAAGCGCCACAGCTTCGTTTTCCTTTAGCGCTTCCACGCGCTGGCATCGCCACCTCTTGTCTCAGTTGAGTACAAATTAATCTGAATTTATCCGCATGCATGTCGTGCCACCCCGGCGCTTATTCGGAGATCATCCCGCTATCATACTGCCGCTCTTTCCCACACTGTAAACACAGAATGACACGGACACGCCACTGCTTCTTACAGGTCCAAATCCAGAGCAACAAAATCGACTTGAGCCACATCACTTCCAAATGCGGCTCCATGTCCAACATCCGCTACAGGCCAGGTAGAGACAACCACATGATCCAAATGGATAGGATGGGAACCATTTAGTCCGTCCTCATTCTGTCGTTGTCGTGCAGGCGGAGGCAACGTTCGGATTGAGAATGTCAAGCTGGACTTTAAAGACAAAGCTCAACCCAAGATCGGCTCAATGGACAACGCCAGCCACATGCCGGGTGGCGGGAACGTGATGGTAAAATGTTGCTTGTAATTGGCCTGTGTGTGGAAAAATAACTTTTTTTGTTGTTGAATTTGTTGATACACATTGTTAATTAATTTCAAGCAAAGTCTTTTTTTTTTTCACGGGCCGCATTGTAGTCATAGCTTCTTTCGGAAGGCCATTATGACTGTCAAGCCAAATAAATATATACCATATTTTCCGGACTATAAGGCGCACCGGACTATAAGGCGCACCTTCAATGAATGGCCCATTTTAAAACTTTGTCCTTATATAAGGCGCACCGGACTATAAGGCGCACCATTAAAGCATCATGTCAGATTTTTAATCCAAATCAAATCATTCTCCATTTTATCTTTTTTATTCCAACTTCAGATGCAACAAATGACTTTATAATCACAAAATAATGATCCATAGTCTTTTTGATTTATGATTCATAGTCTTCAGTGGGCCACTTATGATTGATTTCATGACACAATGCTTTGGGCCAGTTTAAATTTAGGAATTTGGTCCATATATAAGGCGCACTGGACTATAAGGCGCACTGTCGGCTTTTGAGAAAATTTTAGGTTTTTAGGTGCGCCTTATAGTCCGGAAAATACGGTAAATAATATATTATATACAGTAAAAGCTACAAAACTAACTGAAAATCGAATAAATGGAACTCAATTCATATTTAACGTTTTCTTTGCGTTTTTTGTTCTGAACGCTCGCAATGTCGTCATCAGATCGAGAGCCACAAGCTGAGCTTCCGTGAGACCGCCAAAGCCCGGGTGGACCACGGTGCGGAAATCGTTGTCACCCACTCCCCCGGGCTGGGGATGGGCGGCACCTCGCCTCACTTGTCCTCCGACGGCAGCATCAACCAACTGGATTCGCCGCAGCTCTGCACACTGGCCCAAGATGTTACGGCCGCGCTGGCCAAGCAGGGCTTATGAGCCGCCTGCTTTGGATCATCCCTCCATGGTCCTCTCCAGACCCTCCATCTCAACGGATCTTCTTTCCAGAGGCATTTCAAAAGAGAATCCTCCAGTTACTGTTCATCCACTCCGTACACAAGTTACTGTTTTCTTCCTTCGTTGGACTTTGGTGTAATTTGAAGAGAGCGTGTCTGCTATAAGATTGTACAGCGAGTTTTTTTTTTTTTTTTTTAAAGCATCGCCGCACTGCTCTTGCATGAGGACCACTCTTAAAGTAAACTCAATTTACAGCAACTTAGAAAAACTGTGACAAAAGGAACTACTAGCTTCATATCTGAGAGTCTGATGAGCATGTCGGTTTGAAGAAACGCAGCATTGAAAGTAAGAAGAAGATTTGGTTTTATGATGTGATGTTGGGAAGTTTGTGTTGTATGTGTTTTTATATTTCACGGTAGTTTTCTACGTTGGCTGTGGCTGCATTCCTCAAATACATCGATTTTTATTTCCTGCAAATGAATTCTTGTTTCTCTGCTTTTTAAAGGTCGTTGAGTATGCAAAAGGTCTTTTTGGAAAAAAGCTCCTCACACTAGCTTGGGGGGGGGGGGGGAGTTACTCCAAAAGAGAAAATGAAAGTGTGATGTTTTGTATCCAAACATTCCGTGTATGTGATTGAAGCAGTCCAAAACTGAAGAGTGCATGGAAAACGTGTGGCGCGGCTGGCTGTAATACTTTCAGAACTGTTCTTGTGTGTTCTCCGCTCACTGTTGTGAATGTCCCGCCCTGATGTCTGTTATCTGCCCTCCAGTGTTGATCTCCATCTGTGGATGTGTATTTAAAAAAAAAAAAAAAAAAAAACATGTTTGCAATGTTGTCATGGGTAAATGCTCACGTGGAAAACAATGACAAGGGAAATAAAGAAGACTAAAAGTACTTCACAGATAGTTTATGGTTTATCAGATGTTGGAGATGCATTTTATTAGAAATATTAATGATGTGAAAAGTGCTACATAAAATGTTGGGATGATGTCATAAGAGTGTAGATTAACGATAGCTATCTTTATCGATACTACCGTATTTTCCGGACTATAAGGCGCACATAAAAACCTACAATTTTCTCAAAAGCTGTTAGTGCGCCTTATAGTCCGGTGCGCCTTATATATGGACTAAATTCCTAAATTCAAACTGGCCCGAAGCATTGTGTCATGAAATCAAGCATAAGTGGCCCGCTGAAGACGATGAATCATGAATCAAAAAGACTATGGATCATTATTTTGTGATTATAAAGTCATTTCTTGCATCTGAAGTTGAAATAAAAAAGATAAAATGGAGAATGATTTGATTTGGATTAAAAATCTGACATGATGCATTAATGGTGCGCCTTATAGTCCGGTGCGCCTTATATAAGGACAAAGTTTTAAAATGGGCCATTCATTGAAGGTGCACCTTATAGTCCGGAAAATACGGTAATTATGTTGGTCGTAGTCAATCATCATACTGAGAGCTGTAAATCATATTTTTGGTTCACATGGTAAAACCTAAATATCAGTTCTCTAATACAACCACAGAAATAGACTTAAAAAACATGACTTTTGATTCATCTCTAAATTGCGCATATGGTCATAATGTTGTGGTGCATTTTTTTGAGGGGGGGGGGAGGTACTGCCCCGCCCCCCCCTCTAGCTACGCCACTGTACAGATGCGTCTTCTTCGCCGCGTGCACGTGTTCATCGACTTTCAGTGACCTTTTCGCTGTTGATGGGCGGTTCTAAAATCTCATCCGACCCCCTCCGCTCCTCCCCCTCCCCTTCCTCCTCACTCTCTCTCTCTACACCCCCCCCCCCTCCCTCCCTCCCTCCCTCCGCACGGTGACGGACACTTGCAGCCATTTTACGCAGCACGAATCCAATCATGTCGTGAGAGAAGCTCGCCGCTCACCTGAGCCAGCCGCCGCCAACCGGTGGTCGCACGCAGGCGGTAGGACAGGCCGGACAGGCGGCGAGGAGCGGGCAACATGGTGAAAAGAAAAAGCTTGGATGACAACGAGCCGGAGTGCGGGAAAGGAATCCCGTTCCCCATCCAGACCTTCCTGTGGCGGCAAACCAGGTTAGCCCCGACTCATAACAGGTGTTTGTCGTCGTTCTGCTTAAAAGGATCCGTTCGGTGGAAGGTTGGTTTTCAACGGTACCGGTGATGTCACAGCTGGAAATGAACAGCGACATTGGCGAAGGAAAATAAAAGGCATCATAATGCGTACATTTAAACTATGTTGTTGTTTTTCTCTCTCGTCTCTTTCCAGTGCGTTTCTGCGTCCAAAACTGGGGAAAAAATACGAAGCATCTTGCGTGGTAAGTCCATTTTAATACTGCCATATGAGCAATAAGCAGATAATCTCTTTTTGCTTTCATTCACCTGCAAATCAAGTGCACTCTTCATTTTGCATTTAGCAAATTAGTTTTGTCCGCTCGCTGCCTCCTATTACCCAGGAGCCAGAACTCATATCCATAATGATGCCTGGCCAGATCCCCTGGGATGGACACAGAGCTGCCACTGTCTCCCCCCATGGGCCTCATCTCACTTGAGACCATGAGGCTTTTGCTTGGTGTCTTATGTGTGTCTTCTGTTCCTCTCTGGCTCCCTCTCCAGTCCTTTGAGCGTGTCTTGGTGGAGAATAAGCTGCACGGCTTGTCACCGGACCTGTCCGAGGCCATCCAAAGCATCTCCCGCTGGGAGTTGGTCCAGGCTGCCCTGCCGCACGTTCTCCATTGTACTTCCATCTTACTGTCCAATAGGAACAAATTGGGTACGGCTGAAATAAATGCAGCAATCAGACTGAGAAGATGCAAGACATTTGATCCCGACATAAAATGGTGGCAACATCAACAGTTGTCTTTTGACCTCTGGCAGGTCATCAGGACAAACTGGGCGTGGCCGAGACCAAGCTGCTCCACACGCTTCACTGGATGCTGTTGGATGCCGCCCAGGAATGCAACCACGAGCCCAGCCTGGGTCACGGGTGGTCCGCCGGCAGCAGCGGCGGTGGCGGCGGCGCCTTCCTGCAGGCCGTGGGAAACCAGGGCTCCTCTCCAGGTGCGCCCGGCTCCTGCTCCAGCTCCGCCTTCGGGGGGTCGGGCCCACAGCACGGCAGCTCCCTGCTGGAGGAGGACGAACACGCTCGCACCAAGTTGTTCCACAAGAGCATGGCCACCGTGGAGCTGTTTGTGTTCCTCTTTGCGCCTCTCATCCACCGGATCAAGGTCATTTCACACACCGACGTTCTTCCCGAACGGGCTCATCATTGAAAATTCAAGTCTTGTTGCAGGAGTCCGACTTGACCTTCCGACTGGTCAGCGGTCTCATTATTTGGCAGCCAATGTGGGAGCACCGTCAGCCCGATATTCCCGCCTTCACCGCGCTGATCAAACCCATCCGAAACATCATAACAGGTGAGTGGAAGCCATCTTTCGGATGAAAGAAAGATTTGGATTTATTTTTGTTTCGTTTGCTTCACCAGCAAAGCGAAAGTCCCCAGTCATCAACCAGTGCAGCCCCAGTGGATCTGGAAATCCTGCTCCCATGGTGAGGTCTTGCAACACATTTAAGGAGGCTTCAAAAGGGCAAAGGCTACCTGGCTTATTTTTACAGCATTTTAAAAATAATCATAGTCTGACATATTAAAAGAGGTAAAAAAAACTGAAAGTACAACATGCTGAGTTGAAAGCCAAAAAAACACAAAAATGTGTTTTAAGATGATGATTTAATGACTCAACATTGTTAGGCAACTTTATTGATTTATTTTTTACATTCTGGGCTTTGTTATTGTTATGGTTCATTTTTTTTTTATTTGGTTTGTTTTTCTTTTCAGAAAAGAAACAAATTACTTCACTCCATCACTTCACATTTACTTTGGGAATTAGCACATTATGATAAGTTTGACTTTATTCAAGTAACAATTGAGATTTGACGCACAGTCGCTATTTTAAAACATGGATTTTATTTGCCTCGCCATTTGTTTGTAAAAACAAAATGATTTCGAAAAACAGCAAAAGTGGTTATAACATCTTGCATTTTATTACCTCGTGGTTTAAATGGATTATTTCCCAACTTTGAAAAAAATACCAGAAAAAAACAGGTTGCTAGAAAACGTCACCACTTGCAAGTTCCATATCTGTTTCCTACCTTGTTTCATCATTATGGGAAAAATCCATTAACCATATTAATAATAGCATCTTCTAATTAAAGCTAATGTAAATTGATGATTATAGACGTGTGTCTTTAAAACTACCTTGGCATTAATCAATATCCAAGATGTTTTAAGAAAATGTGTCTGTATATTGTAAAAATATGGTGAAATATAATTTGGACTGTGTAGTGGAGATGCTGACGTTGATTAGCCCCCAGCATCCGGGAGCAATAATGTGGTTAGCCCGGGATCGGAACCTTCGGGGTCTTTAATCGTGTCTCTTGAGCTCAGCCTCCCTACTCCTTCCTTCCTTCCGCAGGGCTTCCAGGTGGTTTGTGAGGCTGGCCATTCGGATTCTTCCTCCTCCCCAGCCGCAGGAGAGCATAGCTGTCGCCGTGGTAACTCTGTGGAAAAAGGCGGACCCTCTCAGCAACCCCCACCGGTTAAAGGACCGTCCAAGAAGAAGAAGTGAGTGATGCTTGACGGAATGAAAAAAAAAATTCAAAATGCCTCCCACAGGATTTTAAGTCAAGACCCCAAATTAACATTTTTTCAATTTTTCAGGAGTCAATAATTGTCTCACAAATCACAGCTTTGAAACAAATTAAGACCACTGCAAAAGGATCAATTGAATGGCATCACAACAAATCTCCATCGAGCATTATCGTCTCAATAATTGAACACAACACGGCCTCGTATTCAATTTCTAATTCATCGCCATTAATCTGTCTTTTTCTTTTTTCGACCATTGCGTTGTTAATCCATCCAATAAAGGCCTCCTGGCATGTTCCTTCTTATTTCCCAACGCGGACGTCGTCAGGATGAGCGATTTGCTCCGAGAACAGCGGCGACCCGCGACGACCCCGAAGCCGGTGTCATCATCTCGCTGGTGACTGAGCATTTAGCCTCGTAGAAATGTCTGCGAAGCGCACAGCTCGGCCCGCCGGGCCGCGCGGAACGCTGCGCTAATGTTGTCGCTCCGAGCAGCGCTGTCTCCTCGTGTCGCACGGCCTCGATATTTGCCCGCAAAAGCGAGGTAATTATGCTGAAGTAACCGGCTGGCAGTGTTGCCTGCCTGCCTGGCTGGCTGGCTGGCTTGCTTTGGGCAGCCCGCAGCAAGTCTGGCAATATGGACGCTCCCTTGCCAGACTTTGGGCTCAGTCTGTGCCCTTTTTTTTTTTTCTTGGCATCTAATGATATCTGATTTTTGACATTGCGTTGATTTTAATATCAGATGCAAAAGAGCAATGCAACTCGTGTGATCAAGTTGGGTTATTTTGACAAAATGAGGATTTTTTTTTTTTCCCCAGACCGATACCAATATGAGAACTCGGATTTTGAGTACCGTAATTTCCAGACTATAAGTCGCGTTTTTATTCATAGTTTGGGTGGGGGGGCGACTTATACTCAGGAGCGACTTATATACATATATATGTTTTTTTTTTTCACTTTTTTGGGCATTTTATGGCTGGTGCGACTTATAGTCCGAAAATTACGGTAGTCCCAGATACCGACCGATACCAAGCACCGATACCGCTGGTACTTTTGATCAAATTTCTCCAGAGAACAATGACAGATCATTTTAAAGTAAGACTTATATGTCACAGTTTTTCTTTAAAATTGCTTGAAACTTTTCAATTATATTTTTCTATTTCTATTCATATAAAAAGTCAATTTAATCTCATTGGGCATCTGTCAGCTTTATCATAAAACACAATCCCCCCTAAACACAATCAAGTTGTGGTGAAAGACCAAATATTTTTCGATCTACCACGCTCACTTCATTTCCTCTCGTGTGATTAATACAGCTTAGTCATCCCGCAGCGCCACACATCCCTCGCACTGCCGATGCAGTTTCCATAGCAACCGCAGGCTGCTTTCGCTTGTCTGCGAGTGTCTAAAGTAGGCCCGCGGGGTGGGTGTTGTCAACCTGTATCCATGGCAACCCAAATAGAGGGTGAAACATGACGCAACCTCCTTCTGCCGTCCGCCGCCAAAGTGATTCATGTCACTATCGAGCGTTTCGTCCGCAGCAGCCGACAAGACGAAATGCCGTCGTCCATCTTTCGCTCTCGTGGTATCGATATGTCAGCCCAGCCACGCTCGATACGCCTTGCAGCTCACCGAGTGCTGACCTTCATCTCGTCTTATTAACAATGGACTCACGTAGGCTGAACCGATGATGCCGGAGGGGGGGGCTGGCTTTTATGTTCCACTTTTCTCTAATCCATAGGTGTCAAACCCAAGGCCCGGGGGCCAGATACGGCCCGCCACATCATTTTATGTGACCCGTGACTTCATGTGTCAATACGAAATTAAAAATTGAGTTCACTTTTAAAAAAATAGTTATTGCTAGCAATTTTTATTTCTATTCCTATTTTTATGTATTCATGTCATAATGGACCTCCGAAGGAAACTATGATGTGGCCCATGACAAAAATTCATATTTTAGTTTTAGTATTGTTTTTCTGGACTCTGATCATGGGTGAAAGTAAAAAATGACCATAAAGCATCTTGTCATAGCGCCACAAGATGTACAGGATTCATCTCTGATTGCTTTCTTTCCAGGACGTCAGCACCAGCCGGTGTGCCCGCATCCCTGTCTCAGCGCGCCCGCTATGCCACCTACTTTGATGTTGCGGTACTGCGCTGCCTCCTGCAGCCCCACTGGACGGAGGAGGGGGTGCACTGGGCATTGATGTACTACCGCCAAAGGCTGAGACAGATTCTGGAAGAGAGGCCCGAACGTGTCCCGGAACCACTGGTGGCTCCTCTGCCTCGCCCGAGGAGCAGCTCCATGGTGGCTGCCACTCCTTCGCTGGTGAATACCCACAAAACTCAGGTAACAGACTCAACAACAAATGCCATACACACATGCACTCTACTTGAAAAACGCTGACAGTGCAAAAACGACGAGGGTGATGTACCACGTTTCATATTTTTAAACCTTGGCAGGATATGAGTCTGAAATGCAACGAGGAGGGCAAATCTTTGAGCACTGAGACCTTCACAAAAGTTTCCCTAACCAACCTCCGTCGCCAAGCTGTACCCGACCTTTCATCCGACCTTGGCATGAACATCTTTAAGAAGGTCAGATAAACCAGATCTTTTTTTTTTTTTTTTTAATCAAAAGCACTAAAGAGTGATTATTAGTGGGGAAGTGTATTTTTTTTTCAGTTTAAGAATCGGCGTGAGGATCGCGAGAGGAAGGGGTCCATCCCCTACCATCACACAGGGAAGAAGCGGCAGCGTCGCATGGGCGTCCCCTTCCTGCTCCACGAGGACCACCTCGACGTCTCGCCTACTCGGAGCACCTTCTCCTTCGGGAGCTTCTCTGGCCTGGGCGATGATCGGCGTACTCTGGACCGGGGCGGCTGGCAGGCCACCATCATGGGTTTGCGCAGAGCTCGGATTAAAAGGATAAAGAACTTTTTTTTTTTTTTTTTAAATCCCTTTCTGCTGCAGGTAAATTCACACGGCGGGGCAGCACGGACACAGCCGCCGATGCCGACAGCCTGAGCGCCAAGCACTCGCATTCCCACCACTCGCTTCTCCGAGACATGCCCGACCACTCAAACAGCCACAGCGACAACACCGTCAAAGAAGGTGAGGACCTCGCCTGTCACCTACACGGCATCGGAAATCAGAACTTTGTCTTTGGATTCAATTGTGAGGAAAATGGTCGTCTTGTACCGACAGTCCGATCCCAGATCTCCACCATCACCATGGCCGCGTTCAACACAACCGTGGCGTCCTTCAATGTGGGCTATGCCGACTTCTTCACCGAGCACATGAAGCGGCTCTGCAACCCCGTGGTGGTCCCGGAGATGCCCGTGGAGCCGCTGGCCTGCGCCAACCTTCCCCGCAGCCTGACTGACTCTTGCATCAACTACTCGTGCCAGGAAGAAGGCGACAACATTGAGGGCACCAATAACTTTGTGCTGAAAAACGGAATGTTAGACCTCACAGTGAGTCACAAAAATATGGGATTTTTTTTTTTTTTCCACTAGGAGCCCTTGTGACCTGTTCCTTTTTTGTGCCAGGCTGTGCTGCGTGCCCTCTACGCTGTCCTCAGCCATGACATCAGCTCCCGGATCTGCGATGTGGCCCTCAACATTATCGACTGCCTGCTGCAGCTGGGCGTGGTGCCTGGGATGGGCAAAAAGCTGTCCAAGCCCGACAACAAGGAGAACGAGGAGGTGCGAGCCAAGGACACTGTTGGCCCCAGTCTGGGAGGAGGTGGCGGGGGAGGAGGAGGCGGCGGAGATGGTGGCAGCGGAGGCGGAGGGGGTAGCGGCGGAGGAAGTGGGCAAGGGAGCAAGGATGATGTGAAGAATAACAAGGACAATGACAAAAAGGTGAGTTTGAATTTGGTGGGAATGCAGTTTCAAATTGGAAAGCGGCACAGCTACGCTCTCCTGGCCTACCTTCTATGATCTTTTATTTTTTTTAATAATCTTCTGTAAGTCCCTACAACTCCAAAATGTTAAAAAGTGAACTCACTGACCTACTAACTGTCTGTCTGTTGTTGCCATGGATACACATCTCAATCCACTCGCCTCCCTTACACAATGAGTTGGTAGAAGCCACACTGCCACCGTGTGGCCATACCCTGCATCCACCCAAGCTCGACTGCTCTCCGAAATGGCTGCTGATTCACCTCCACATACCCAATTATTCTTTCCTAAATGTATCCATCCTTATAATGTCTTTCAACTTCTCGTGATCAACAGGAAGAGAGCTCTTGCCTCAGCACTCATCGACTGGCCCTTTCCATGCTCATCAAGATCGTCAAATCTCTGGGCTGCGCTTACGGATGTGGCGAGGGACACCGTGGCCTTTCAGGAGATCGCCTGAGGATGCAGGTCAGGGTCGTGCTTCTTCCAACAAGGCAGCAAAATATATCCAAAATTTTACCACGATGCCCTTCGATGGTGCTTTATAATATAATCAATATTTTTGTAACTCTGTCCTGTCAGGCCCAAAACTGCCTGACCAACCTTTACAAGCTGGACAAGCTGCAGTTTCGCCAGACGATGCGCGACTACGTCAACAAAGACTCTCTGAATAACATTGTGGATTTCCTTCACGCTCTGCTGGGCTTCTGCATGGAGCCTATCACCGACAGTGAGTAGTATGTGCGTTTGAGAGAGGCAGGTGGACCACTTCCTTTCAGTCACTTTTTTTTTTTTTTTATATATATATCGGTTTTTGATTGCTGCAAAAGAATGTCCAAATTGAATGTTACTTGAAGTGAGCGGTAAAACATTAAAAACAAGGCATCTGGATATTTATTAGACCGATGATTTTCAAAGTTTGCCATGCAAGCTTCCTCTAGTGGTCTGTGAAAGAATAAGTGCCTATGAAACATTTATTTAGGGGCAGTTTTGTGTTACTTTTGTGTAATACATTTTAATTGAGTCGTTAATTAAGTGTAGTGTTTTCTTGCCGTTACTTGAAATGGAGTTTTAAAAAAAGAAACACTTATTATAATTAAAAGAATTAAGACCATCAAAATGGTTTTAAAAGGCTTTATTTATTTATTTATTTATTTATTTATTTATTTATTTATTTATTTATTTATTTATTTATTTATTTATTTATTTATTTATTTTATTGTATCAATAATTAAATGTAGTATTTTTTGGGTGTTACTTGTGATGGAGTTTATAAAAGAAAAATTAATATAATAAAATAAATCTAATAAGAAAAGAAAATAATCAAGACCATCAACACGGTTTTAAAAGGCTTTATTTCTATTTTTCTTTATCAATCGTGTACGATTAGCGCAAATGATGCTCTGGAAGTGTCGTATGTTTGAAGAAGACGTGTTTGACGAATCTTGACTGTTTTGCCTTTCAGTGCCTTTTCTGTTTCTCTCGCTGCTTGTGCCCGTCTTCCGCAGTCGCCCTGCTTCTCTCCGCCCGCCTTCACTTCCTCCTCCTCCACCACCTGCTGCATCCTTCCTTCAGTCCTTTCCTCCCCCCGACCTTCCTTCCTTCCTCCTTTCCTTCCTTGCTCGTTCATTTTCGTCCACTTGCCAATCCAAAGCTTTGCTCATCGCATCTCCGTTCAATCTGCCAATTGTTTTTATCTCTGCTTGATGACATCCGACAAAATTGAAAGAAATGTTTTGGCAAGTGAGCGAACTGATGAGTGTTTTGATGATGAAATCCCTGTGCGTGTGTTACTTTTGCGTGTGTGTTCCCTGGGTTGACCTCTCTGAGGAGGTCTTTTTTTTTCCTGACACCACGTACATGTCTGTGCCGGCCTGATGTCAATCACAACCTGTGCCCCGCCTCTTTTCTCTTGCAGAGTACGGCAGTGCAGGTGAGAGGTCCAGGAGGGCGAAAAAACGAAACATCGGTAGATACACATAATGTATAATCAATAGAGCATTGATTTTTTTAAAGCTGTGATAAAGCCACCTGAGCAGAACCTGCTTCCATCGCTGCCCCTCTCACTCTGACAAAGTGACAAATCTCGCCTGCAAGTCCAAATTTATAAATCACGATTCTTTACGTCAAGAGGACGATTCGCTCAAGAGCAGGCCTTAGTCACTTGCATGTATTACTTTTTTCCTTACCCAGAATCCTTTTCAGTTTGCTCCCCCCCCCCCCCCTTCCCCCTCCCATATGCTGTACAGACCCGTTTGTTTTGCCCCGTATTATCCCAACTTGTTGTACGTAATAATTGTTTTCTGTCTTGTTCTGCTGACTAAACCACCCCTGTGTGATCCATGGTCTTTTCCACTCCTTGTTTTTTTTTTTGTTTTGTTTTTTCTCCAGACAAGGCAGGCTTTGGGAATAATTTCACCACGGGAGACAACAAGTCCCTGGCGCAGAACATGGAGGCGGTGGTGGTGGGTTGCATGTTCAAGTCGCTGATCACGCGCTGCGCCTCCACAACACATGAGCTTCACAGTCCCGAGAATCTGGTGGGTGCTTGAGTTTTACTCCTCACTGCATCAAAATGAATGATTGCCATTCTGCATCATTAACGTGAAGGCATTTTTGACTGGTCTGTTTCTTGGGGGGGGGGGGTTTCCTGGTAACACACATTTTTAAAAAAATATATATTTGATTTTGGAAAAATATGTACCGTATTTTCCGCCCTATAAGGCGCACCTAAAAACCTAAATTTTTATCAAAAGTCGACAGTGCGCCTTACAGTCCGGTGCGCCTTATATATGGATGAAGTGATGAATTTGTTTATCCATACTGGTCGTACACAGTGCTCTGCCAAAATGTTTTAGTACGTTTTAGTACGACTAGTAAATTACAAGGTCGCATCGCTTCCCAACATTACGGTAGTCAGGGGGCGTCACCGAATAGCTGTTGTACCCGCGAGGCTATTTCTTTTCAAAATAGGCTGCTCCGTTAATGTTTCGAGTAAATCTACGGATCGATATGGAAGGGAAACATAGGTAAGAAGTACCAATGCGTTAGATCGAACTTTAGTCAGTTCCGATCATTTTATAGGAGATCGTTTGAGAAACGCCATTGTTTACAGAGGGCTCGTTGGTTATTGGCTAGTGGGTGCATACCACAACCCTAGTCAACCTCAGTTTGTTGCAGTAAAGCTTCTATTTTATGCGCCTTATAGTCCGCATAGATATAGGCCTTATAGTCCGCATAAATATAGGCCTTATATATGGACAAAGTTTTAAAATGGGCCGTTCATTGAAGGTGCACCTTATACCCCGGTGCGCCTAATAGGGCGCAAAACACGGTACATAATGTCCATTCAATATAAAAAAAAAAAAATTATGAAATTGCTTCATAGTGCTGTCCTCCTTGACAGGGCCTGTACTGTGACATCCGCCAGCTAGTGCAGTTCATCAAGGAGGCACACGGAAATGTTTTTCGGCGAGTGGCTCTGAGCGCGCTCCTGGACAGCGCCGAGAAGGTCACAGCCACCAAAAAACCTGATGAGAAAGATGAGAGCAAACTGCAAGGTCCAAGAAGGTACTGGAAAGAAATGCGTCGTTGACTCCAATCTTTGGCATAAATAATCCAAAACATGTAAAAGATGAATTCTCGTTCACTCTTCTGCATCTCATCACTGCTTGCTTTATTGTCTGTCCTGTTTGCGTTTGTCTTTTTTTGCATGGGGCTAAATGCTACTTGTTTGTGTATTTGACCTTGGCCAGACAAAGTGTAGAGCAAACTGGGCGTGTGGGTGGATATTTATTTATTTATTTATTTTGTATTATGCTATTCTTTAGTTTTGAGACTTTGGGAGCGTTGTGGAAGACACCCTCACATTCCAACAATGGTGGTGGGGGTGCTTTTCAAATATTTTGAAGATAAAGACAAACATTTATTTGTTGAATTAATGATTCAGGCGCTGTCATCTTTTCTTGAAGAAACTAATAATCTGCAGGGCAAAAAAAGAAAAAAGGTGCAAGTAGGAGTCGGAATGGTCTTTTGGTCATCTCAGATAGATGAGTGGCCTGAGCGCTGTTTTTTTTTTGTTTGTTTGTTTTTTTGTTGGGGTGTGTGCGTGCAGGTCAGAAGCGGGTGTGTCCGGGGAGAAGGGTCAGGTGTCCAGTGCTGCTGATGAGTGTCGCAGTTACATCTCCAGCAGACCCCCCCAGACCCCCGAACAGTGAGTCTTCACCTCATCACCATTGTGCCCCCATCCATGTCATGCCGGCTGTCATCTCTCTGCTATCAAACAGTTGACTTGAGGAAGATGTTTTATTTATTTATTTATTTATTTATTTTCAAATTTATCTCTTTTTTTTTTTTTTTTTTAAATGTATTTATTTATTTATTTATTTATTTATTTATTTTTGTATTTATTTATTTATTTATTTATTTATTTAAAAGTTTGAATACATCCCAATGACTCTCTTTATCTGTGTGTCCAGTGAGGAGCAGATCCCGGGAGCTTTGTTGGGCAGGAAAGACTTTTGGAGGAAGATGTTTAAGTCGCAGAGTGCTGCCAGCGACACCAGCAGCCAATCGGAACAGGACACCTCAGAATGCACCACCGCCCATTCTGGTACCACCACGGATCGTCGCTCCCGATCAAGATCCCGGCGGATTTCACTTCGCAAGAAACTGAAATTGCCCATTGGTAGGTGCAGCCATCCAGATTTTTATGACGAAAAAAAAAACCCCAAATGACTTCAATCAGTCCGCATGTGTATCTGTCCTGAATTCTATTTCTCCGTGTTTAACCAAAATCAAATCATCACATTTCACATGAGATCCAGGAATGTCTCTCCACATCCATGAAAGCTCACCTCGTCTACCCTTACACGTTCCTTTTTTTGCACCTCAGCATGCCGCAGGAGCACTCACCTACCACTCACCTTCTCTGTCTTACGTATGTGCAAGTGGATCCATCTTCATCTTATCATCTTTGTCGTCTGTGTTGGTATCGCTGGCGTGCATGCCCAGACCGGAGTCTCTTTGTATATGTACTGTATATGCATGTATGTATATTAGGGACGGGTCGATACCAGCTTTATTTATTGGTATCGGTACCCGCGATGTTGGCCGAGACCACTACCCGCCATCTTATGGCTGTTTTATGATCAAGAAGTAGGAATTATTATATAAAATGATGTATATATAAATAATTTTATACTTATTTTATTTATATACCGTATTTTCCGGACTATAAGGCGCACCTAAAAACCTAAAATTTTCTCCAAAGCCGACGGTGCGCCTTATAGTCCGGTGCGCCTTATATATGGACCAAATTCCTAAATTTAAACTGGCCCGAAGCATTGTGTCATGAAATCAATCATAAGTGGCCCACTGAAGGTTATGAAAAAGACTATGGATCATTATTTTGTGATTATAAAGTAATTTGTTGCGTCTGAAGTTGAAATAAAAAAGATAAAATGGAGAATGATTTGATTTGGATTAAAAATCTGACGTGATGTATTAATGGTGCGCATTATAGTCCGGTGCGCCTTATATAAGGACAAAGTTTTAAAATAGGCCATTCATTGAAGGTGCGCCTTATAGTCCGGTGCGCCTTATAGTCCGGAAAATACGGTACATATAATTTGACATTTATTTTATTGTACATATATATAAATAGAAGAATAGTAAGTTTCTCCAAAGAAGGCTAATAAAAAAAAAAAAAAGGAAACCTTGCACGCAAAAAAAAAAAAGCGTGTTCAAATTCCTTTTTCGGCCACGGGTGGCAGTTGCGATTAGAAAACCCCGCGGAGTGCAGCTTCAACTAAGCATACATTGAGCCTTTTTATTTTTCCCCATAAAAATTAAGTGTTTTAATTCAGGATGACTTAACTAGTTATTGTTATTGGTCTGGCATCTTTCCATTGCATGTTTTTGTGAATGCGGTGCATCTTCTCCACCCTGGTGTCTTGCAGCCGCCCGTGTACGTGCTTTGTAAATTGTATCTGGACTCAGTCCGTAGTATGCCCTAATATTCATACTTCATTCATACTGTTCCCCAGGCAACTGGCTGAAGCGTTCTTCTCTCTCCGGACTTACCGACGGTGTGGAGGACCTATTGGATATCAGCTCCGTCGATCGACTCTCTTTCATTCGGCAAAGTTCAAAGGTCAGGAAGGTTGACAGCGCTTTGTTATGCCTTCCGAAAAATCCTCATCTTCTGTTGCACGAACAGGTGAAGTTCACCAGCGCAGTCAAGCTGTCAGAGGGCGTCGCCGCCGGGCCGGAATACAGCAGGGACGAGGAAGAGAATTTCTTCAAGCGGCTCGGTAAATGGAGGTCTGGCAGGAGGAATCCATCCAAGCTTCACCACACAGAAGAGAAAGATGGTAGACCCCCTCCCCCTCCCCCACTCGCTGCCCCCCCCTCCCCCACCCATACCTCTGCCTTATGTCATCTTGCTGCATTTTTGGAAAGGGCTGTTTCCGCTGTAAATGTTGCATTGCACGCATGTCCCACTCCATCCCCCAAAAACACCCCAGCCCTCCCCCCCACCCCCATTTGCTCTTAACTCTAATTTGGATTTTTTCAACCATCTTTCTGCTGTGGTGTGGTTCATACATGTTGCTTCTCTGCTTCCGATGCTTCGAACGAGGCAAAAAAAGATTCAGTCAACAATTTACCACATGGCTACATCATCTGTCAGTGGCTCTCAAACATGTTTTGTCAAATGGTGTGTTCAGTCACGGGAAATCCATTTTTATTTATTTTTTCGTCCAGGACCGCACGGTTTCCAGGAACGTCTTGCCGCCAGTCAGGAAGCCATCAAAAATAAAAATGTGGTGAATTTAGGTGCAATTCGACAGGGCATGAAACGCTTCCAGTTTCTGCTCAACTGCTGCGAGCCCGGGACCATTCCCGACGCGTCCATCCTCGCCGCCGCTCTGGACCTGGTACTCGTCGTCATCAGTCCCCTTTTATCGTTTATCTCCCCCCCGCCCCCGGCTTGACTTTGTCCTCTGCTCTTCCCAGGAAGCGCCCATCGTGGCTCGGGCATCCCTCTTCCTTGAATGCGCCCGATTTGTCCATCGCTGTAACCGTGGCAACTGGCCAGAGTGGATGAAGGGCCACCATGTTAACATCACCAAAAGAGGCCTGTCCAGAGGGCGATCGCCCATAGTCGGCAATAAAAGGAATCAGAAGCTCCAGTGGAACGCGGCAAAACATTTCTGCCAATGGGGAGATGTGAGTCGCTGTTCTCAAATATTTTCAGGGGGGATTTTTTCCCCAAAGATATTCTCATAATCTTAACCAAAAAGTGTACCGTATTTTCCGGACTATAAGGCGCTAAAAACCTCAAATTAGTCCAGTGCGCCTTATATATGGACCAAATTCCTAAATTTAAACTGGCCCGAAGCATTGCGTCATGAAATCAATTATAAGTGGCCCGCTGAAGACTATGAATCATGAATCAAAAAGACTATGGATCATTATTTTGTGATTATAAAGTCATTTGTTGCGTCTGAAGTTGAAATAAAAAAGATAAAATGGAGAATGATTTGATTTGGATTCAAAATCTGACATGATGCATTAAGGGTGCGCCTTATAGTCCAGTGCGCCTTATATAAGGACAAAGTTTTAAAATGGGCCATTCATTGAAGGTGCGCCTTATAGTCCGGAAAATACGGTAGTCTTAAATGGCCACGTGTGTTTTTCTCAAATCAGGCCATTGGCACGCGACTTAGCGAACTGTGCCACTGCGACAGCGAGAGTCCCGCCAACATCCTGGGCTACATCTACGATGAGGAGACTAAACGAAGAATGAGGAAGGAGGACGAGGAAGAGGATTATTTAGACGATAGTAAGTCAGATGCTGGTTGTTGTTTTTTTTGTTATCCTTTAGTCACGATTGTTCTGTTCCTCCCTCAAGATACAGTCAATCCGACAAAATGCGGCTGCCCGTTTGCGCTCAAGATGGCTGCTTGCCAGCTGTTGTTGGAAATCACCACCTTTCTGCGAGAGACATTCCCATGTTTGCCCCGACCACGCACAGAACCACTTGTGGTAATTTCACGGACGTGATCTTTTGTTCGACTTTCACGAAGCCCTTCGGTTCACTTTGTTTCGCTTCCCTACTCAGATGATGCTCGGTGGAGACAGACGAGTGACAGTCTTTTCTTTCATCATCTGCAGGATTTGGAAAGCTGCCGCCTGCGTCTGGATCCCGAGCTCGGCCGACATCGCTACGAGAGGAAAATCAGTTTCGCCGGCATCCTGGACGACGAGGACGGTCACGACTCGCTCAACAGCAGCAGCCACACTCTCAAGTCGGACACCGTGTGTGACGACAAGAAGGCTCAGGAGGCTGCGGGTGAGCGGACTTTTTTTTTTTTTTTTTTCTCAGATAACCTTTTGCCGACATCCCTCCAGCGCCCATCCGAAAGATTCGCATCGGAGGCTCGCGGTTGCTTCAGATCAAAGGAGCCCGAAGTTTCCGTGTCAAAAAAGGGGGCTCCTTATCTTCCATCCGGAGGGCGGGCAGCCTGAAGAGCACCAAACTGTCCCGACAGGATTCCGAGTCGGACAATGAGGAGGGGATACTTTCGCAAACAAATAGCCGAGATACCGTCACGGACATCGGTAAGTTCAAAGGTCAAGCCTCATCCAAATGACCTCACCTCTTTATTTGGATTGTGTGTTACTTTAGATCTCCAATTTTGATGAAATTATAATGTTACAGCTACGGCTTTTTTTTTTTTTTGCCCCCCACAGGTAGTCCCGGCAGTACCAGTGAACCCAGCATTGAGCCAGAAGGTCAAAGCTCAGGCGGAGCAGAGGACAACTACCACCGCAACATGTCTTGGCTTCACGTACGTCAACTAGAACGAGCCACACTGCGGTCCGGTCCAGAAATATTTGGACAGGGACACAACAGGCTGTCCATATGTGTCATTTTCCTTCTCCTTTGCTTCAGATCATGATCCTCCTATGCAACCAGCAGAGTTTCATCTGCACTCATATTGACTTCTGCCACCCGCGCTGCTACCAGCACCACAACCGCTCCTGTGCCCGTCTGGTCCGCGCCATCAAGCTTGTCTACAGCGAGACGGTGGACAGCCTACAAGAGGACAGCGCCGCCCCCGCCACCACCACCACCGGCATCATCGGTGCTCGCGCACAGAAGAACAAGGAGGTGAGTTTTAGAACTCCTTATTCTTGTTCGCCTCACTGAGAGCATGTTTGGCCCCAAGTGTTCCGATAAATCATGTCTGAGGACGCCGTCCATGAAGAGGAGGCCCACTGACAGCAACACCGAAGGGAAGAAAGACACTGGAATGCTCAAGTACATCAGAAACCAGGTGTGGCATTTGGTTTTGTAAAATCTGGACCAATAGTGGAACGGAAGGAACAAATTATTTGTGGCAGGTGATGAGCTTGTCGCCGGCTCCCTTGTCTCTGCTGATCAAAGCTGCTCCGATCTTGACTGATGACATGTACGGAGACGTTCAACCTGCAGCCTGGGAGCTTCTGCTCAGCGTGGATGAACACATGGCAGCCGCTGCTGGTGAAAGCTTTATTCTCACAGCTTCAAAATTAAAAAGATTGCAAGAAGTTAATGACTTATTTTATTTTTTATTATTGTATTATTTTTATTTTAATATTCTTATTTTATTATTTTATTATTTTATTATTTTATTTCTATTATTATTTTATTTTTATTATTATTTCATTTTATTATTTTGTGTTATATTTTATTATTTTATGTGTTATATTTAAAATGCAAATTGATCACCAATTTAGAAATGACCACCCACCTCACTACGATGCCACCATGATCTTCTCCTGTCCTCTTCTTTTGCCTCCCTCCAGCCGCCATGTTCCTCCTGTGCGCGGTGAAGGTCCCCGATGCCGTGACCGAGATGATGATGGCTGAGTTCCAGCACCAAGAGGCCTGCCAGCGCATTAACTCTATCTTCAAGTTCTACACGCTTTGGCGTTTCCGCTACCAGGTTTGGCCTCGCATGGAGGAAGGAGCTCAGCAGATCTTCAAAGTAAGCATTCTGGTGACAAATGAAAAAAGGCAGGAGGGCTGTAACTTCATTCATGTTGGTTTTAGATTCCCCCACCCAGCATAAACTTCACCCTGCCATCTCCAATACTGGGCATGCCCTGTGTGCCTATTTTTGACCCCCCGTGGGTTCCCCAGAACACCGGAAGTGTCCAAGATCCAATCAGTGAGGACCAGTCTGTAAGTTCATGCATGGTTTGTTTTGTCCACAATAGACTGATAGAGATTATGAGAGTTCAAGTTGATGTGATGTAAACATTTTTGCTAAAGATGACAGGACGACTGTGAAAACTAATTGCGGAGGAAAAAAAATCCAGTTTAAAAAAAAAAAAAAGCCAATTTAGTTCTTGCAACTGCAAACAAATATGAAAAGACTTTTTCCATTACTTATGATTTTTTTTTTTTTTTGCCGGTGTATTTTTTAATATTATTTTTAATAATAATTCCTCAAATTATTGAAATGTCCTCCTTCTTTCTAATATTCCAACCATAAGTACCTTACAAATGCATCTCCTTAAACATGGTGAAGCTGTTTAGGAACATTTGAAAGTGTTTTGAAGGTGTTGACATATAAACAAAAAATCTGAATCATTTTCTTTCCGGAAAAAAGATTCAGCAGATGACCATCTACGTTTTATTTTTATTTTTAATTAAAAAAAAAAAAAAACAGAACCATCTACCTTTTTTTTTTTTTAAATTCTAAAAAAAACTGCGCAAACATTCACTATGACTTTTCTCTTTGTGTTAGTTATTTTGCATGCTTGTTTTAAGTGTAAAAGATTTTGATGAAGACCTTCCTCTATCATTTTATCTGTCTTTGTTTTTAGTTCCCTGCATTAATTCAGTCAGTCCATGCCATAGTAAGTTTTCTGTCCAGATCTTTGTGCTGATGCATCTTTTTTTTAGCCCAAGTCATAAATGTCAGGGAATACAAATTTTCCAGATTTTTCTCTTTTTTTTTTCCCCCCCTTTACTCGATTTGGGTCCACTGTATTTGTTTTTCAGAGATTTCCAAGAGGGGGGCAGTTGCATCTTGATCAGAATATGGGCACCGTCTTTGGGAAAAACAACAGCATGCATCAGACTGTGTTGTGCCGTGTATGCATGGTCATGATGAGACAGACTTGGCCGTGTATGTTCTCATGTAGTATGTGTACGAGCACGTGTGCCAATGCCATGACATGCAGCAAGTTTCCTACTTTGTATTTCTGCCCGGGATCCACACAGAGCGCCAATGGAGGGATCATGTATACTTGTAGCGAATCCCACTTGCGCAATCCTCACGGTCCCCACCCCCACAGAAATCCTTCTCAGCACGGGCGGTGTCGCGCTCTCACCAGCGAGCCGAGCACATCCTGAAGAACCTGCAGCAGGAGGAGGAGAAGCGGCGGCTGGGTCGCGAGGCCAGCATCATCACGGCCATCCCCGTGGCGCAGGAGGCCTGCTATGAGCCCACGTGCAGCCCTCCGGCCGAGCAAGAAGAAGAAGGTGGGCCACGGGCTGGTTGGTCACGCTTACGGCACGCCAAAATGTATGCGTTTTCTTATTTCTACTCTGTCCTTGTTTGACTTGGATGGTGCCAGCAGAAGAAGTGGTGAACCTGGCATCTCGCCGTCTGTCCGTTAGTCCGTCCTGCGCCTCCAGTAACTCTCACAGGAATTACTCTTTCCGCCGAGGCTCTGTGTGGTCGGTTCGCTCGTTGGCTAGTGCTGAAGGTATGACAACACTTTGAATTCTGAAGTTTGTTGGGCTCGTTTCAACTTTTACCACCAACATCAATAGGCAGTTTATTTATTTTATTTATTTATTATTTTGTTAGATATTTATGTATTATATTATTTTATTATATATTTGTACCGTAAATTCCGGACTATAAGCCGCACCGGACTATAAGCCGCACCAGCTAAAATTGGGGGATATTTTAGTTTTTTTCTTATATAAGCCGCACCGGACTATAAACCGGACGTGCACACGCTTTTTTTTACAAAGAAAGACCGTTCACAGAAAGCCTTTTTAAAGTTTTTATAACATACTTTAACACGTCTTTCTCAACATTGCCTGTGACGAAGTGTTTAGAGCCCTTTGACGCAGGTCACCTAGCGTGCATTCCTACTAAAGCTCATAATAGTCACAAGCAACACAGCCAGAATAAGCAGCAGCCATAGTAGTGTTTCAAAATAGTATTTTTGTTGTTGTTTTTTTCTTCAAGATACCGCAGTGTATAAAAGGGATCAAGTCATCACAAAAATCACGAAAAATAATCCTTATATAAGCCGCACCTGACTATAAACCGCAGGGTTCAAAATTTTGGAAAAAAGTCGCGGCTTATAGTCCGGAATTTACGGTATATTATATCTATTATTATTTTATTTTATTGTCATTTATTGGACCAAGGCACTTTGTTCAATGTTTTGCTGCAAATATGATGCTTGACTTCAAACTGTGACTGATGAACGTGAGCCAAGTTTGTATATTGTGTTTTCCCAGATGAAGAGAACACGACAGAACACACACCCACACATCACATGCTGCAGCCACCACAAGCCGTCTTCCCGGCATGCATCTGTGCTGCCGTGCTACCCATCGTGCACCTCATGGAGGACGGCGAAGTGCGAGAGGATGGCGTGGCTGGTAAACCTTTTTTTTTTTTTTTCCATCACTTGCACTCTCTTGCTGGTACTACTAGTTGTCAAGAAACATTCGTATTCTCCAGCTGAACCTATCTTCAGTCATTTGTTATTTGTGTTCTAGTTTGTGCTATTTCTGTAATGCTTTTAGGTGCCACTAGATGGCGCCAAAGGTTTTGACATTGTCAATGTAATTGTATTTCACTCAGTATTTCATTATTAAGTGTGCATCAATTGTTCTGTACCGTTCCAGAAATTTGGGGCGGGGCTAAAAAACAAAACAAAACAAAAGAAACACTATTTTTAAACTATATTCTGAAAATATTGCAAAAAATATATGCAAATCATGTACATCCTTCTCTGCATCCTCAGTGAGTGCAATCGCCCAGCAAATCTTGTGGAATTGCCTGATTGAGGATCCTGCCCTTGTCCTGCGGCATTTCCTGGAAAAACTCACTGTGAGCAACCGTCAGGTAAGACGGCAGCCTCACCGATAAAATCACCTCAAGTGTGTGACTCTACCTTTCCCATGGCCAGGATGAATTGATGTACATGTTGAGGAAGCTGCTACTTAATATTGGAGACCTTCCGGCGCAGACCTCCCACATTCTTTTCAACTACCTGGTGAGTGCGTGAACAGCATCGTCGTTGACCTTGGGCTTGTTTTGAGTCGAGTGGTTTCCTTGCAGGTGGGCCTGATCATGTATTTCGTGCGGACCCCGTGCGAGTGGGGGATGGATGCTATCTCGGCGACACTCACCTTCTTGTGGGAGGTGGTGGGCTACGTAGAAGGGCTCTTCTTCAAAGACCTGAAGCAGACCATGAAGAAAGAGCAGTGTGAAGTCAAGCTGTTGGTCACGGCGTCGATGCCAGGTGAGACAATGTTTTATTTATTTATTTATTTATTTATTTATAGATAGATAGATAGATAGATAGATAGATAGATAGATAGATAGATAGATAGATAGATAGATAGATAGATAGATAGATAGATAGATAGATAGATAGATAGATAGATAGATAGATAGATAGATAGATAGATAGATAGATAGATAGATTCTGTACTTTTATATTATTTTTTTATTATAATATAAATAATTAAATCAAATCAATCAAATATAATAATATAAATTAATCTAATATTATTTAATATTTTATTATTTTATATTATTAAATATTAATATATATTTTTTATATACGTATATTTAGATATAAATATATCTATATATATTATATATATTTTTTAATATATATATTTTTTTTATATATAATGCATATTAACAATAACATAATAATACAAAGGGAAAAAAAAGGAATGTGAGAGATGACCTTTTCATATTTTTGGTGCAGGAACCAAGACGCTGGTAGTGCATGGACAGAACGAGTGTGACATCCCAACACAGCTGCCAGTCCATGAAGACACACAGTTTGAAGCTTTGCTCAAGGTACCACCTCCAAACCCGATTGCCTGATATTTATGAACAACGTACATCCTCCTCTTTCGCCTCTAGGAATGTTTGGAGTTTTTCAACATTCCCGAGGCCAGATCGGCTCATTACTTCCTTATGGACAAACGGTGGAACCTCATCCATTATTCCAAGGTAGCGCAGAAACACCCGTACGAGCATCTTTGCAAGCAAATGCGCTGAGGATGTAATGGTGACCTCTTCCAGACGTATGTGAGAGACATCTACCCCTTTCGGAGATCAGTCTCTCCGCAGCTCAACCTTGTCCACATGCTGCCTGAGAAAGGACAGGAACTGATCCAGAAACAGGTTGAGCGAACTTTCCGCGAATTAACATCGTTGTGAAACGCGTTACTCATATTCTTTGTTTTTAGGTGTTTTCCCGCAAACTGGAGGAGGTCGGCCGTGTGCTCTTCCTCATCTCCCTCACTCAGCACATGCCCGCCGTGCACAAGCAGTCCCATGTCTCGCTGCTCCAGGAAGACCTGCTCCGCCTGCCGTCCTTCCCGAGAACCGCCATCGATGCCGAGTTCTCTCTCTTTAACGAAACACAGGGTACATCGAAATCCTGCCAGGATATTATTTTGATTCTCTATATCTCCGCACGGGTTGGCTACTAACCCGAGATCTTTGTCTTCCAGGGAAGGAGCTATTTGGGTTGGACACCCTCCACAAGGTGCTGTGGATCAAGCTCCTTGAAGAGATGTTTCTAGGAATGCCCAGCGAGTACCCGTGGGGAGATGAGATGATGCTTTTCCTCAACGTTTTTAACGGGGCCTTATTACTGCACCCGGAGGACAGCGCCCTCGTCAGGCAGCACACGGCGACCGCCATCAACACCGCCGTGCACTTCAATCACCTCTTCTCGCTGAGCGGCTATCAGTGGATCCTGCCCACCATGCTGCAGGTGTGTGAGTGTCAAAAGAAACGTAAGAGCAGTACTGAAATAGGCACAGAAGAGAAATATCTGCTCGGACGGAAACTTGACCATACACTCAAAAGTCAAAGTGAAATGTGTTATGGTGGCAGGTTTATGCGGACTACGAGGGCAACCCTTTATTGAGGCAGGGAATCGAGTTCTGCTGCCGTCAGTTCTACATCCTCCACCGCAAGCCCTTCATCCTCCAGTTGTTTGCCAGTGTGGCACCACTGCTTGAATTCACAGTAAGAGTACCGGCTGCAGGACTCTGACTCCAAATATTTCTGAGCACTTGTAAAAGAAAATACCGTTTGAACTTTCCTGACTCCAGACGAGTACCAGTAGTGGCCTTTCCAAGGGAGTGTCAGCTCAGTGTCTCTTTGACCTTTTGGTCTCTCTGGAAGGCGAGACTCGGGACGCCCTGGATGCATTGGAGCTGGTTAAGGCGGAGAAACCTTTGCGCTCTCTGGGTGAGGACGGACGGATTAGATGGATTAGATGGATGGATTAGATGGAAGGAAGGATGGGTGGGGTTGGGTGGATGGGTGGGGTTGGATGGATGGATGGATGGATGGATGGATGGATGGATGGATGGATGGATGGATGGATGGATGGATGTGGCTATTAATATGAACTTTGTGCCAATTTTGTTGCAGATTTCTGCTATGGCAATGAGGACTTGGCCTTTTCTATTAGTGAAGCCATCAAGCTGTGCGTCACCGTGGCAGCCTATGCACCCGAGTCCTTCCGAAGGTAAAAAAATAAATAAAAAATCCCGCTCCTGTTTGAGCATTGTGGTTGTTGTCTGACTTAAAATGTGCAACTTTTTCATTCAGTCTCCAAATGCTGATGGTGCTGGAGGCACTGGTTCCATGTTACCTCCAGAAGCTGAAGACCAACACAATGACCATGGAGTCGGCATCGGCTGCCAGGGATGAGATCGCCGCCATTGCCGCTCTGGCCACCTCCCTGCAGGCGCTGCTCTACAGCTCAGAGGCCCTTACAAGGTGCCGCACTTATTCCCATTAAGATGACTTTTTGCTTATTTAACAGCAGAAGTTGTGGATTTTTTTTTTCGACGGTTTGCTGAAGGTAAGAGATCCAGCAATTATTAACTAACTTCTTCCATAACTATAGAACTTTTTAATAAGCTGGTCAAACATCTGCTTCATGATGATTATGCTTTCATGTGACATGTGAGACATATTACAATATACAAAAATTGCCTTCACAGGCCCATGACTGCACCGCAGATGTCCCGCTGTGATCAAGGCCATAAAGGAGGAACCACTGCTAACCACACCATGTCGGGAGGAGTCAACACCAGGTCAGATGAGTGCTACCTTGACTTAGAAGCATCTGGAACCTTTTTGTTTATACTACAAGCCAATTGTTTTGTGTCACTAGCAAAAAAGTTTCAGCTGATCTGCCACTAGATGGTGGCAACGAGCTGGTCACCATCTGACTAGCTTGGAATGTGGTCTGAATACGTGTCGCTCAGGGACAACCTACATCTTATGGAGGAAGGCCAGGGCATGCCAAGAGAGGAGCTGGACGAGCGCATCGCAAGGGAGGAGTTCCGCCGGCCTCGGGAGTCCCTGCTAAACATCTGCACCGAATTCTACAAGCACTGCGGCCCGCGTCTGAAGATCCTGCAGAATGTAGCCGGGGAGCCGCGGGTGACGGCGCTGGAGCTGCTCGACATCAAGTCGCACATGAGGTGATGAGGACCCATCTGACTTGAGCTCATTTACGTGATCCGAATTTACGGTTCGTGTGATTGGTGCCATGGCACATTCTGTTTTTTTTATTGGCAGCTGTGTGGCCTGTTGATATCAACAATTTAGTTAAATTAAAAAATTATAAAATTTTAATTCATAAACAATCTATTATCAAATTATTTTTGTTAATGAATTCAATTAATTTAAAAAGTTTTATTTGCTCCATGACTAGTCAATCAAAAATTTATTATAAAATTATTTTTATTTAATTTAAAAAACTAAATTTAAATAATTAAATTCATTTAAAAAGTTTTATTTGCTCCATGACTACCCTCATTACTCAAATCCAATTTCAAGTCAATAAAAATGTATCATAAAATTATTTTTATTATTTAATTTAAAAAAATAAATGCAATTAATTAAATTAATTTCTAAAGTTTTATTTGCTCCATGACCACCCTCATTAGTCAAATCCAATCTCAAGTCACCGTTTCTCATTGAAATGAAATTAAAATGTTATCAATTACCTTTCTCACGCGGAGTTGAGTTGGTTCTATTGACCGACTTGAGCGCATCCTTCCCAGGCTGGCCGAGATCGCCCACGCCCTACTGAAGCTAGCGCCGTACGACACCCTGACCATGGAGAGCCGAGGCCTGCGGCGCTACATTATGGAGATGCTGCCCATCACCGACTGGTCTTCGGAAGCCGTGCGCCCGGCGCTTATCCTCATCCTCAAGAGGCTGGACCGCATGTTCAACAAGATCCACAAAATGCCCACGCTCAGGTGCGCTCGCCCACAGGCATTATGCACCAGGTCTGTTCAATCCCACTTTTCCTTTCTCTGTCTCCACGTGAGTGTATCGTGCTGTGCCAGTGCCGTGCCGTGCCGTGGTGTGTGCGGTCAATATGCGGCTTCTTGGCACCGCCCTGTCGCTCTGCCTTCGTATGCGTTGCTGTCGTGTGTTTTTGTGCAGCCCCACGTGGCTGGCTAGCCTAACCGGGTCAAGTCTTCTGCCATGAAACGGATTTCATTTTTATTGCGCATTAGTGTTAGGACCAACATTTCCGATAAGGTGCCCCCTCCCTCCAAAAAAAACAAAGAGCTCCACCACACGCTACCACGGCGACAGTGACAAAAAAACCTCCAGGCATAATATTAGGTACACCTATACTGCTTGTCTAATACAGTATTTTGGTCATTCCATTGAGCTTCTTGAGAAGGTCAACAGAAATATGATGCCGTGCTTGACCACCATGATAAACTCTTGTATTGGAACTGATTTACCGTAAATTCCGGACTATAAGCCGCGACTTTTTTCCAAAATTTTGAACCCTGCGGCTTATAGTCAGGTGCGGCTTATATAAGGATTTTTTTCGTGATTTTTGTGATGACTTGATCACTTCTATACACTGCGGTATCTTGAAGAAAAAAACAACAACAAAAATACTATTTCGAAACACTACTATGGCTGCTGCTTATTCTGGCTGTGTTGCTTGTGACTATTATGAGCTTTAGTAGGAATGCACGCTAGGTGACCTCCGTCTCTAAACCCTTCGTCATAGGCAATGTTTAGAAAGACATGTTAAAGTATGTTATAAAAACTTTAAAAAGGCTTTCTGTGAACGGTCTTTCTTTGTAAAAAAACGCGTGTGCACGTGCGGCTTATAGTCCGGTGCGGCTTATATAAGAAAAAAACTAAAATATCCCCCAATTTTAGCTGGTGCGGCTTATAGTCCGGTGCGGCTTATAGTCAGGAATTTACGGTAGATTGTGCGGGTTGTGTGCAGTCGGTTTATAATCTACGTGCCATTTTAGCTCGACGGTGTTGATTAGAAAGTTCCGTTCCACAATCTTCCCACATCAATTTCCGGTTCAGATAAACCACTTGCAGCTAACTGGCTAAGCAAGCAACACGCTGAATTGCACAAGACAAGATGGCTAAAAGTACAGTTCCATGACTGAGACTAGACCCAGATGTTGTGTGCATCACATCAGGGCCTGTTGCTGCTACTTTGTGAGCTTTCAAGTCTTGGCCGCCAATGTGAATTGAATTGATGATGGAAGGTGAATTTTGGAATCCGTGTGGCCTGACTGTGTGTGTGTGGTGGCGGGTGGGGGTTCGCGGCGGCCTCTGCTGCTTGCTTGTGTGCTTTCCAGGAGACAGGTGGAGTGGGAAGCAGCTAGCAACCTGATTGAGGGCATCTGTCTGACTCTTCAGCGTCAGCCAATCATCTCTTTCCTGCCTCACCTTCGTTCGCTCATCAACGTCTGCGTCAACTTGGTATGAAAAGCACAATTTGTGACTTTTTTTTTTTTTCATTTCCAAGTTCCATTTTTTTGTGCCCTAATATTTGATCACTTAGCACTACGATGGCTTTGACACATTTGTTTTGTTGCGTACAGGTGATGGGCGTGGTGGGCCCATCCAGTGTTGCGGACGGCTTGCCTCTGCTCCATCTCAGCCCTTACCTCTCCCCGCCGCTCCCTTTCAGCACAGCGGTGGTGCGCTTGGTGGCCTTACAGATCCAGGTAGCGTTCTTCAAAGCACGTTTGAGAAGCGCTTGTCGTTGTGGCTGTTGATATTTCTTTTTCGTACAGGCCTTGAAGGAAGACTTCCCGCTCAGCCAGATGATCTCACCTTTCACCAATCAGGAGAGGCGAGAGGGGATGCTGCTAAACTTGCTGATCCCCTTTGTGCTCACTGTTGGGTCTGGGAGCAAAGGTATTAATATTATTAATAATAATAATGTGTTTGTTGTTATTATTAATAATAATTTTGTTGTTATTGTTATTATTATTTATTATTACTATTATATTCAGATTTTGTTATTAATTATTGTTATTTTTCTATTACTATTATTATATTCAGCTGTTTTTATTATTATGAATGTTTTTGTTATTATTATCATTATTTATTATTATTATTATTATTACATTTCGATGTTTCATTTCTGAATATAGCCCCAAAAAAAACGATGATTCTCGACTTGTGCCTCTCATAGACAGCCCCCACCTGGAGCAGCCGGAGATCTTCCTGCTCCTGCAGACGGTCATTAACATTCTGCTACCGCCACGCATCATCTCCACGTCCCGCACCAAGAACTTCATGCTGGACGCTTCGCCGGCTCACTGCTCCACCCCCGGCGACACGGGGAAGGACCTTCGCAGAGAGGGTCTGGCTGAGTCCACCAGCCAGGCGGCGTATCTTGGTATGCATTATAAATGACACGACATGCTTCAGAAGCTCTGATGTGATGTTTCTTCTTTCATCCACAGCTCTGAAAGTGGTCCTGGTGTGCTTCGAGCGCTCTCTGGGGAACCAGTGGTATCGTCTGAGTCTGCAGGTGAAAGAGATGGCTCTCAGGAAGGTGGGCGGTCTGGCCTTCTGGGACTTCATTGACTTCATCGTGAGAACCCGCATCCCCATCTTTGTCCTACTGAGACCCTTCATACAATGCAAGGTGACGCAGCGGTGCCGCCGTCGACTTCCTTTCATCTCTTTGCAACGTGTCCTCACGTCTTCCATCCGCGTCCAGTTATTGGCGCAGCCGGCCGACTCGCAGGAGGAGATCACGGCGCGTCACCACATCGCCGACCAGCTGGAGCGGCGATTCATCCCTCGCCCTCTGTGCAAGAGCTCGCTGTTTGCGGAATTCAACAATGAGCTGAAGATCCTCAAGGAGGCCGTTCACAGCGGCTCCGGTCAGAATCTCTCGTGTTTCTCCGTGTCCTCTGATCACGTTCTGAAGCGAGCGGTCGATTTGTAGCCTACCAGGGCAAGACGTCTATCAGCACAGTGGGCACCTCCACTTCGGCCTACCGCCTCAGTTTGGCCACCATGTCGCGCTCCAACACGGGCACCGGCACCGTGTGGGAGCAGGACAGCCAGCCGTCCCGCCAGCCTTCGCAGGACACGCTCAGCCGTACCGATGAGGACGACGAAGAGAGTCCGAGCCCTTTTAAGCTTTCACTTCCGCCCGTAGGTGTGGCTGCGTATGATAAGAACTCTGGCGTTCTCTCTCTCTCCATCCATCCAGACGACTCCATCAGCATCCCCAGCGTCGTGAGCGAGCACGAGGCCTTCTTGCCCAGGCTGATAGCCGAACGCCGATTCTCCAGCCACGCCACCGGCTCGGCCGCTTTGCAACCTGAAGCCCCCCGCAGCACCATGCTGCCCAGCCACAGGTAACAATTTAGGTCGCCAAGTCACTCACAGGTGGCTAAAGGACGCCACGCGTTTTGTATTTGAGTAAATACCGTTCAAAAAAAAAAAATCAAATTGATAACAGCTACCCAATAGAATAAAATTAAAAGTTGGAAAAATTATCATTTTAAGAATTTTTTATGCAAAGGTGGTTTTGATAGAAAATATATTTTTCCCTCTTTTATTAACTTGATAACAGCTACCCAATAGAATAAAATTAAAAGTTGAAAAAATTATAATTTTAAGATTTTTTTACGCAAAGGTGGTTTTGATAGAAAATATATTTTTCCCTCTTTTATTAACTTACATAGTTGTGCGTAGTGATAAAGGAAAATAAATTTGACATGCTGCTTTAATGTCATTATCAAGTTGTTAACAACAAAAATGCTTAGTTAGCAAATGTTACCATCTTACTCAGCCACCAACTCCATAGATGGAAAATCTGATGCTATCCTATTTATTGCTCCCTGATTCTTTTTAAGACCCCAAGATCTGAATCCAGAATACATCTTATTTATTTTTGTCATGGTCTGAGGGTGCCAAACTTTTGGACTAAGTAGAAAGGACAGGTTTCAGTTTTCAAACATTGGGACTAAAACTAAAATGTTGCAAGATAACCACTCCGATAACGTAAAGATTCCTCACAAATATAAATTATTTGAACCTAGTTACGTCCCAGCATTATTTTTGCTTTTCTATCACAATATTGTTTTTTACTTTTTTTTTGATAATGATGTTTAAAAACTTGCCAAGCCACCAGGAAGTCACGCTGATGGGTGCTGATGGATGTGGACGTAAACTCCCGCTCTCGCCCCCCTCCCCGCCCTTTTTACAGTGAACCCAATGTGCTAGATGAGTCCCAGGGCCTTCTGCAGGAGGGTAACCTCTCTAGGTACAGTGATCCCCCCACCCTCTTTCTATGTGTTCATCTGTCCAGCAGTGGGAGGGGCTTGGCCTCCAGGCGGCCCTCCTCTATTGGCTGCCTCTCCGTTCGATCACTCATCCGCATCCAATCGAGTCACCTCGGCCCGTCACACTCCTCCCACTTACCTGTTTCTCTCTCTCTCTCTGTCATTAAAGTGTGAGTTTGTCTGTGACCCCGCCCCCTTTTCCCCTCGAGCTCCGCACTGACCCTCATTTTCTCGGCTCATCAGCTGCACTCTCCTAACCAAGCTGCGCCACCAAAAATACAAGCATACTTTGAGGGTCACGGGGTCAAGGTGTTCTGTTTTTCTGGGTCTTTCCAGCCATCATCGGCGCCATGGTGTGTCACATTGTTTACATGTCAATCAGGCTTCTCGCTGATCAAATTGGCCGTCCAACTGTGGATACCAATCTGTCGGGGCAAGGGGGCCGAATGAGGTAGCAACCCTAACACATGTTTTTCTCTTTTGTGGCAATTTGATTGAAACAAATTTTTTTTTTTGGCCGGCCAGGTTAAGTGGTTGCTACTTCAGGCCCCCTTGTTGTGTTTGAATCATAGCAAAATGTGTGTTGCGTAGTGAGTGAGTAGATCTGCAGTTGTGCTCAAAGAGTTGGTGCAAAGGTGGCCCAGCATTTTTTTTTTTTTCCTCTTCTTGCTTCTCAGTCACTCGTGTTATATGTTTGTGTATTTTCGTTTGTTACCAGGGTTGCCAGTGTACAGAGCGAGCCCGGCCAACAAAACCTACTCATCCAGCCGCCACTGGGGAGGAAGAGAGGCCTGAGACAGGTAAAATTAATTAATTAATTTATTTATTTATTTTAATTAATTTTTATTTATTTATTTTAATTAATTTTTTATTTTAATTAATTAATTAATTAATTTTAATAAATTTTAATTTATTTTATTAAATACATAATACATAAATACACAAATGCACAAATGCACAAATGCACAAATAAATAAATAAATAAATAAATAAATAAATAAATAAATAAATAAATAAATAAATAAATAAATAAATAAATAAAATAAGATTCCACCCTGACCACGCCAAACACGAAATAGTGACAGTAACACAATCATGATTTCATTTGAATCCAGTTAAGAAACAAAACATAGGTGACCAAATTGAAGAATGTCTTTCTTCTTGTAGCTGCGGCGCCCCCTGCTGTCCATTCCAAAGAATGAGCCCCGTGGTCGTTCTGGAGCTCGTCTCTCCACAACTCGCAGGAGCATCCAACCCAAAAATAAACCACTGGGTAACAACACCTATCTTCAGAAGCACACAGCATATACTCGACTAAATCAGCTCAAATTAGTGGTCGAACAAAGGTGTCGCTGTGAGATCACCCACCTTTCACTCCCCGTGTCTGTTCCAATGTTTGTTGTCTCCCCCCGGACGCCAAACTGACATTTCTCACTCTGTTCTGTCTCATGCCTTTTGTTTCAAAATGAAGAAACTTTATTGGACTGTGAAGGTGAGACGCCAGACCTTCTTAAGCTTTCCTCTCCACCCTGCAATGGCCCGCCCCTCCATCTGCAAGCTCCCCCAGTTACTGTAGGGCGCTCTGCATGTCTGTCTTGCACCCCAACCTGCCTTCCGCCACCTGCCTCCTCCTTGCTGATGTTCTTGTCGTTCCGCCATGACCTTGCGGTTGACCTCGTGAACTTGTGTGTGTGCGTCGTCAACAGCGCAAGGGGACCAAAAGAGGTCGGTGACCTTTACGGAAACACAAAGGCCGCAAACGTGCGTGGGAGGCGGCAAGTCTTTGAGCCCCGGCGGGGCGGACGTTCCCATCGAAGGCAGGAAGAGCATGCTCGCCGTGTCCAAGCCTCCCAAACTGGAGGTCCCCTCCGTCACATCAGCCACCGTCATCGCCGACCTGCACAGCCCCGCAAAAACACAGGTGGTGATTCTGATGGGTTTCTCAAACCTGTTTGAGAAGTACCGCTTTGTAAGTTTTTTTTTTCTCGGTAGGTTGCACCAACCATGAGTAGCAAGGAGAAGCGAGAGCAGTGGGGCCTCCGCAGCAGTCTTTCCCCGCCCCCGTCCATCTCGCGCGCCTCCACCCCGACACCACCTCCCCATCCCTGCTCCCCACTAAGCCTCTCCAGAACCAGCTCCCCTTTGTCCCGCACCGCCTCTCCTCTCCCCCCGCCCCTCCCCGTGCTGGGCGTGACACCAGCCCCCAGCCCGCCAACCTCGCTGGTTCCTCCTCCGCCGACAGCGTCGCGTCCCCGAGAGAGTCCCGGCGACTCGGACACGGCCGCGCTCCTGCCGCAAAGCGACACGCCGCCGCGACTGGGCAAGGACGAGGGGACGGAAAACCCCCTCCTCACCCCACTCCTGCCCGCGCCGTCGCCTCGCCGCTCACCTGGCCGACTCCCTCTTTCCCCCGTTGACCTGGACTTGGATGAATCCCACGTGTAGCATCACTTTCATTCAAGCCACAGATAAAGAACGGCGCTGAGCAATCGAAGCCCACACAATGGGCAACAGCCATATCTGCAACACGAAACGATGGCAGCAGCAAATCTCTTTAATGTACAAATATACAACATAACACTGTGACAGTGACATTATTGTTTCATTATTCTCTTGTAGAACCGAATGTATATTTTAGCAGAGCCCATGTTACTGTATGCACAAATGATATCATGAAATATAATGAATAGAAATTATTATTTTGATTGTGATTTATGATTTGATTTTCAAATATTCTGTACTCGTTTAGTATTGAATACGTACGTAATGTGTGTCTGTTGCGATAAAGTAATAGTCATTGCCTCGTTTTCTCATTTCATGCCTTAAGGGGAAAAAAAGAGCCAATGTCGAGATAGATGATTTTTATTGAGTGGAGTAAAATACCTCTGAAACGTGAAACTGGATGTGCCAAGCAAGCAACATGTCGTTTGTCGTTGATTCCTTTCTGCAATTTTGGATGTTTATTGACACAGTTGTTCGCGTGTTATTGTTCTGGCCGAGCAATATTTGTGCCATCCATTTGTAACGTATGTGAAACAAATAACAAATAAAATATTAAAAGAATCTTGGAAAACATGTTGGAATGCGGCCCCGAGGACTAGAGCTTGACACCTGTGACCTTTGACCATGACATTTCCCTAATAAAGTGGCCTGTTATTAGGTACACTTGAAAATGGCGGTGTACCTAATGGAGTGTCCAAGTGACGTCACAGATCAAACAGCCAATCAGGAGGTGGGGGCGGGTGTGGCACTTTTCACTTTCACGTAAGCTTTTTCCCGATTGAAGTGGCCTGTGATTAGGTCAGTGCTTCTCAAATAGTGGGGCGCGCCCCCCAAGGGGGTGCTATTCCTGGGGGGGCGCGTGTGACCCTGGGGAACAGGCTTTTTTTTTGGCAGTACTAGAAGAAAGTGTAATTGCGCGTTTACTACAGCAGGGGGCAGTGGCGCTCTCATTGTTACTTCTGTCACGTTTGCGACAGTGCAACATTTTACGACTTACAAGACAAGTTAGGATAGTCACGGTGGGGAGGGGGGGCGCGAATAGTTTTCTTCTTGCTAGGGGGGGGGCGTAACAGAAAATAATTGAGAAGCACTGGGTTAAATAAAGGTTAACCTAAAAAAAAAAAAAAAAAAAGTGAACCCTGAACTTTGAACCCGCGGTGACCCCGCGGTGACCCCGCGGTGACCCCGTGGTGACCCCTGGGTGACCTTTGAACCCTGAACTTTCAACTCTAGTTAAAAATCGAAAATGTGCACATGACCCCGTGAACTTTGAACCGACCTTTGACCCCTGGGTGAACTTTGAACCGTAAACTTTGACCTTTGACCCCTAGCTAATTACGTTTTTTTTTTTTTTTTAAACCGGCATAGCAGAACGATCCATGGTCTTCAGTTGCCGCGCTGTCGCCATCTCCTGGTCAGTTAGTGAAATGCTTTTGCTGATGTTTTTTTTCTCTCAATTAAAACAAATCAATTAGCCAGTTGGTTTTCTTTATTTAATATCTATTATCAGACAAAACCAAATTGTGAATCAGTCACCTAGGCTATAGCAGAACAAACAATCAGATGCCACGCTGTCGCCATCTCCTGGTCAGCTAGTGAAATGCTTTTGCTGTTTTTTTTCCCTCTCAATTAAAACAAATCAATCAGCCAGTTGGCTTTCTTTATTTAATCTCTGATATCAGACAAAACCAAATTGTGAATCAGTCACCTAGGCTATAGCAGAACAAACAATCCATGGTCTTCAGATGCCACGCTGTCGCCATCTCCTGGTCAGCTAGTGAAATGCTTTTGCTGTTTTTTTTTCCTCTCAATTAAAACAAATCAATCAGCCAGTTGGTTTTCTTTATTTAATCTCTGATATCAGACAAAACCAAATTGTGAATCAGTCACCTAGGCCAGTGCTTCTCAAATAGTGAGGTGCGCCCCCCTTGGGGGGTGCGGTGCTATTCCTGGGGGGGCGCGTGTGACCCTGGGGAACAGGCTTTTTTTTTGGCAGTACTAGAAGAAAGTGTAATTGCGCGTTTACTACAGCAGGGGGCAGTGGCGCTCTCATTGTTACTTCTGTCACGTTTGCGACAGTGCAACATTTTACGACTTACAAGACAGGTTAGGATAGTCACGGTGGGGAGGGGGGGCGCGAATAGTTTTCTTCTTGCTAGGGGGGGGGGGGGGGGGCGTAACAGAAAATAATTGAGAAGCACTGGATTAGGTACACCTAATGGACACTACAATAGGTACACTACACGAGGTAAAAAAAAAAGAAGAATGAATAAGAAAGTGTGTAAACGTTAACTACTCATTCGGGTTTTTTTTTTTTTTTTTACCTCGTGTAGTGTACCTATTGAAGTGTCCATGAGGTGTACCTACATATATTGTCATTTAAAGCAGTTAACCAAATATCTGATTTTTATGTTTTAATTGGCGAATATTAAAACAAGGAATTAAACACCAGACAAGTTTTAACATAGATGTTTATTAAAAATAATAATATTAAAAGTACATTTCAAACCAGCAATTCAATGTGAAATTGTAGTAGATATATTGGATAACAATATTTAGGCGTATATATGCATACACGTTGTTTAAAAACTACTGGCTTACATAGTTCACGCCAGGAGGAAGACGCAACACGTTCACTGTCTGACTGATTCGTTCACTGACTGATTCGTTCACTGACTGATTCGTTCACTGACTGATTCGTTCACTGACTGATTCGTTCACTGACTGATTCGTTCACTGACAGATTCTTTCGTTGGTGAACAAGAAAAGCAATTCACTACTCGTTCGTGAACGGGAAGTGACGTCATTTTCTTCTTTGTTTTGTTTTACGGCAAGGTGGCACCAGCTTCAATGGGCATTACTGACACCTACTGGTTGAAGTCATGTGAACTGAAAAAAGAACGAATCACTTTAGGAAGTGATTCGGTCATTCTCGTTCACTGAAAAGATTCGTTCTTTTGAACAAACCGTTCACTCACGAGCCAACACTAGCGTAGGTGTATTATAGAAAGAAATGTGTGAATAACCGAGCCACTCATTATTATTGTTATATATACGTCGTGTGTGTGTGTTTGTAAGTGTGTGTGTGTTTTTGAGCTCATTGAGTATTACATCAAAATGATTTGTTTCACTGAAACAACCGCCATCTGCCTTGTGAGGCAAATATTATTTTATGATCGACTGTCTGACTGACAGTGTTCTGTTTTAAGCATCAAGGTGTTGGCCTCTCAGGATCTGACGCACCTGAAGATAGAAATAAATACATGAGAAAAAGAATGGAAACGCAGAAGAAAACAAAAGGGGGACTGATTTGCATGTTTTCAAGGTGCCCGTGGATGTTCTTCTGAAATGGTTGCTTGGGCTTGAAGATTGTTTTGACCTTACCATCTCACCAGCGTGACCTGCAGGCGCCAGGTGCCAGGGGAGCTCGTTCTCCAAGTTTCTGGCGGTGGGGTCGGCTCCACCTGCCATCAGTAGCTTCAACGCCTGAAGCTGAGTGGGATGGTTTTGTAAGGCGCTGACGATGTGTAGGGCTGTGTTGCCGCTGAAGCTCTGTGATGAGTACAAAGTGAGACATTCTTCACAATTGTTGACCTGGGAGGTGTGTGTCTGTGTGTGTGTGTGTGTGCGTTAGGGTTTCAAAGTAGGGTCTCCAACTAGGGTTAGGGTTTTTAACGAGTGTTTCCAACTTAGGTTAGGGTTTCAAAGTAGAGTTGTTGTTTTTTTTTTAATAAATAAATAATAAATTGGTTAAATTTTGCGCATTATACATGGAAAAATACGGTATTTCCTTTTTGGATCCTCATCATACCATGCGACGCGCTTAACGCTCTTTGGTGTCACCTTGTGGTCGAGGCTGCTCACGGCAGACGGCCGCTGGAGGAAGATGCTCAACAGCTGACAATTGGCTTCTTCGGCTGCCATGTGCCAACATGTATAACCGCTTTTTAAGTCCTGTCGGAAGTAAAATGACACCCTCAGCCATTTTCCCTTCCCGGTGTCATGTGACTCAAGTGAGAAGTGGATCTAGTTTGTGTTTTGTGGACAACTTACCTGAGTCCCACAGGAGGCCCCCATGTACAACAGGGCCTCCACACATTGAACATGAATGTGTTTTCTTTGCAGCAACTCATTTTTCTGGTGCCAGTCCCCGGCGCCAGTCCTCCACTCGTTTTCAACCGCATTGTGAGACAACACGGCAACATGAAGCGAAGTTTGACCTTTGGAATACAAAGAAGAATTGGAAGTGTACACTTGTGCTGCTGTGGCTCAGTGATGGAAAAAGAAAGAACCTACCCTCAAAATTCCACATTTCTGTATTAATCATCTGTAAACATCCGGAGAAAGTCCTCCAGATGATCTGTGGATTCACAAAGTATCAAAAATGCAGACCAGTGTAGGCAACTCATTCGCACTTCATTATCTCACATAAAATAATAATAATTTGTGTCCAGCTTCCAAAAAATAAAACATTTTTGTTATGTTTTCAATAACAAACTTAATAACAAAAATATTAGGTACAATATAAAGAGTTAGACAATTTGTGTCATGATTAATTCATTGCAGCTCAAGTGTATATGACTTGACCACTAGATGGCAGCATAATACAACAACGCAAACGCAAAGAAAACTAAATTGACTCAAGTCGTCATTTGTGTTCAATATTTACAGCGTTTTTAGATTTTTTTGTGGCTGGTAGAGGGGGATTTGTTTTTGTTTGTTTGTTTGTTTAATTGAAAAATTGAATTGAGGTAATTTATATGCATTATATAAACCTGCATTTAATTGACACCCATTCCAACAAACATTTTTCAAACTGAGTTTCCTCCCTCCAAAAACGTTTAAAACAGAAAAAATATATATATATTGGAAAAATCTGCAAAGGGTGTTGAGTTGCAACTATTTGGAGTACATTCTTTGGACAAAGTTTTCTATATGAGGCAACTCTTTGGGCCCTGGTTAGTTTTCAGGTCAATAAAAGGGCATGCCCTAAATTTCACGATATAAAAAGTCATTTTTCCAAAATGATCAACTCCAAACCTGAAGACAGAGGTGGAATCCTTTCTCAGCGCAAATGTGCAGAGGTGAGCGGCCCCACAGGTCTGCGGTGTTGACATTTGCTCCGTGCTCTAGCAGGTCACCTACGATGAGGTGCTGATTGGCCGCCGCGGCCACCTGAAGCGGCGTCTGAAGCGAACAAGAAGGTGGCATGCATATTTTCACTCGTACCTCAACGCTGTTCATTTTTACCACACATTTGTAAGATTGTGAAGAGACTTGATGGAGACCAAGAGGAGCTCCGCTACCTGCCCATTGTGCTCTTTCACCTCTAAAGCACCGTAGACGGCCATCTTGGAAGCAAGCATGTAGGCCAGAGCTCTTCTGCCTTGGGCCACAGCTATGTGAAGACATCTGCAACAGGGACAACATGTCCAAAGTGGTCTGGAATGCATCTTATCAAAGTGGCTGGAGAAAAATGAAGGTGTACTTACGTGTCACCGTCTCCATCTTGTTTGCTCAGCAACTCGGGAGCGACTCCTTCAAACTTGCGCGCTTCTTGTTGGATTTGCCACTGAAATAATGTGAGCTGATACTCCTGGGGAGGGGGTGGCTCAGGACCAGGCAGGTAGGTGCAAGGAGGGATCTTCGGTGGACTTACAGGGATTTCATCCGGCAAACGTTTCCTTTTCTGGAGGTCAGCCCTAGACATGACTTGGGGAGAATTTTCTACCTGTGTTTGGAGAAACTTTGTTTGAAGTCCCACAACTTTTACAAAAGTGACATTTAATACAGATGTTTCTGTTTTTTTTTTTTTATTTTGCAGATTTTTTTCTTTTTTTTTTTTTGCAGGCACATTTTTTTAGCAGATTTTTTGGCAGGCAATTTTTAGCAGATTTTTTTTTCCAGTTTAAATTTTTTTTTCATTGTTAATTTTTTTAGACTGACTTTTTTTGCACTGATTTATTTTAGGTTAAATATTTTTACAGTTGATCATTTCAAGATGTTGACTTTTTTTTTTACATTGAATTTTGATGCTGAAAAGTGACATTTAATACAGTACCCAGATGTTTCAGATTTTCTTTTTTTGCAGATTTTTTTTTAAATTTGCAGATTTTTTTAGCAGATTTTTTGGCGGGCAATTTTTAGCAAAATTTTTTTCCAGTTTAATTTTTTTTTTCATTGTAAATTTTTTAGACTTTTATACTGATTTATTTTAGGTTAAATATTTTTACAGTTGACCATTTCGAGATGTTGACCTTTTTTTTTTACATTGAATTTTGATGCTGGAAAAATTCAATATTAGAAATTTCAATGCTGAAAAAAAATTGCGTTAGAAATTGGAATTAAAACTCTGATGGCACAGATATCCTTCCATACAAAGTTTTTTTAAGAGACTCTGACCACCTTGAGCTTTTATTTTGGTGCCAACTGGTTACTGGTTACTTTTGCTCCCGTCCCAAAGACTTGGGATTTTGATTTAACATTTGGATTTCGCTTTCCCATTTATATTTAGCATTTAGAAGAAAAGAAATCCATAGGAAATGTTTGAATGATGCAACACTTTGAGGCTGCATGATTAGATTGTATTGAAAAACTGACAGAGCCGGTTCCTCATCTGCAGCTCTTGTGCAGTGATTAACTTGGATATGCCAAGCAAAACAAAAGTACATTTCTTCAATATAAGAAGCATAATGTTGAGTATTGAGCATTTGTTTTCCATTTGTGCCTACCTTGGCTGTCAAGCTGTGTTTTTGTCTATGCCTGGTCCCAGTAATGAGGAAATAAGTCCAAAGGGTGCCACACCACACTGTACTTCCTTGTTGGTCAATTTCTAGGGAGCCAGTTCCAAGTGCATTGTATTGTGCTCAAGGGCTGGATTTTTTTTTTTCTTAAAGGTACAGATGTGCCTGGGCATTTGGAGAGGTTTAAAAAAAAAAAAAAAAAAAAATCATCAAATAAGTCATTCTCACTAATATATCACCAACAGTATTTAATGATAATTATTTTAAAAAATGTAAATAAAATTATAAAAAATACTAATAATTAGTAAAAAAAATTAAATAAAAAAATACGTAAATATATACCGTAATTTTCGTATTAAATAGTATTTAATGATAATTATAAAAAAAATGTAGATAAAATGATAAAAAATACTAATAATTAGTAAAAAAAAATTAAATAAAAAAACATTTAAATATATACCGTAATTTTCGGACTATAAGTCGCGTTTTTTTTCATAGTTTGGGTGGGGGCGATTTATACTCAGGAGCGACTTGTATACATATATATGGTTTTTTTTCACTTTTTTGGGCATTTTATGGCTGGTGCGACTTATACTCCGGTGCGACTTATACTCCGGTGCGACTTATAGTCCGAAAATTACGGTATATATTTTTTTTAATCTTAGCCACATGGCGCGCGCACTTACGTGTTTTTGGCTTGCCCGTCCTGGAAGCACATCTGTCCAACCAGCGCTGCCGACTGATCGCCAAGACACTAACGAGGAAAAACACAAGCGTTACATTTGCGGCCATTTGCACGGGCTGAAAAAAAATGGAGAAATACTTACCCCTGAAATGGGAATGCCGGAAAGCGCTCCTGATTTCTGCCAAGCGATCACACAACATTCATTGAGTGGACTGTCGTTTATTTCTTGTCACTAATTAATAATAATAATAATAGACGAAAGCACATTCACAGGTGACATTGAATGAAAGGCCCAGGTAGATTCTATTGCGAAAATGCTCAAACACAAAATTTTGGTGCTCATGTGAAACCACCTTCCCCAGATTATTTGACCACATTGAGGCAAATAACAGCTGCCATAAAGCAATATTAAACACCTTCATATCCCGATAAGGTGCCACTGGTGTCCTCATCGCAATTCTTTAGTTATAGAACTTTTGAGTTTGGAAAAAAGACACCATTTTATAATTTGCCATCATTTGTGTGTAGTTGGATGTCAGCAAATTCCACTTGCGGTGCATTGATTCATTTCTTTCAAGTGAATGGGGTGTTTTACCGATATGCAATTCAAACAGTAATACATCGACTATATGGAATAAATATGAAGTTCAATGGAAAAGGGTTGTTCTTGGTGACGTCTCAAAGGCACCTTATGGTGATATTGATTTAAATAGCGCAGGTTGCATGAGCTCTCTGCTTTCCCCACAAATAATGTTCAATTTTAACAAGGAATATCTCGGAAAATGCCCAGCAAAACAAATTCTTGTCCAACAAATAAACAAAAATATCTTTAAAAAAAAACAAAAAACACAGGGACAAGGATACATTTTTAAACAGAGCAGTGTTCAAGTGGACATGGATCAATGTCTTCACTCCTTTGTGAGGCGCGTTGAAGGAGTGAAGAGATTTATTCATGCAGAAGATGGCGAGCGTCAGGTCACATGAGAAGCAAAGCCAAACAGCCCATTTCCAAATGGCAGCGTAAGAATGTTTACATTCAATTAGAACGGCACATTTTGCCTTTGCATTCTTCAAAACTGCCCCAGCAAACTAGCTCGGCAATAGAAGTTGGAAATGAGCGTGCGGAACGGAAGCGGCCGGGTGACTAACTTTAGCCCGATGAGGGAAGTGGCGAGTTACAAAATGACTTACCCAGCTAGAACTTATTTTCTACCGGTGAGAGAGGGGAGACAATGGCACACAAAAATAATGCCGACAAGAGTTTCTCAGTCAACGTTCATGCACTCGCAACAGCTCTGGTTATTTCGGAAGCGGCCTGGCAATATTAAAAAGAAAAAAAAAATTGTGACGGTGGCTCACCATGAGGCCGTAGATTTCAGAAGAACTTCTCACTCGGGGCAGAATCTCCATTGGGATACCAAAATATCTGATTGGAATCAAGAAAAAGCACAAGTGAAGGGTCGCGGAGCTAATGTTGCACGTACACGGGTGACCACTAGGTGTCATACTTGCACAGCTCCGGGTCCCAGTCCATCGTGTGAATATTGAACAACATGGTCCGGCTAGCATTGGTCACATCGGTGCAGTGGACCCCTCCGGATTTGCCTCCGGTTAAACCAGTGCTTCTCAATTATTTTCTGTTACGCCCCCCCCCCCCCCCCTAGCAAGAAGAAAACTATTCGCGCCCCCCCCTCCCCACCATGACTATCCTAACTTGTCTTGTACGTCGTAAAATGTTGCACTGTCGCAAACGTCACAGAAGTAACAATGAGAGCGCCACTGCCCCCTGCTGTAGTAAACGCGCAATTACACTTTATTCTAGTACTGCCAAAAAAAAAGCCTGTTCCCCAGGGTCACACGCGCCCCCCCAGGAATAGCACCGCGCCCCCCAAGGTGATCGAGCAAGCGTCTGATACGAGAGCATTGCGGTCGCATGGAGCGTGTCTGAAGTGAACAGCAGAGAAGAAAGGCAAAGTGTTGTGAAATAAAATGCACAGAACGGATGCGCAAGACACGTCAGCTATATAAAGAGCGAGAGTTGTTTTCTTCCTATTAGTTTCAATTCACAGTTTAATTAGCAGTTTCAATCAGCAAATAACAAAATGCGTATTACAGGTAATATTTTATTTCACAACACTTTGCCTTGTTCCTTTGGTCTCTGCTGTTCATCCTAAAACACAAAGGCGCTCTTTAAGCAATGCGACAGTGAGCGCCCGCCGAAGAGTGCGAGTACGAGTCGAAAAAATGGCGACGGGAGGGCAGGTCCCGCTCTCAAAGTGCACGTCACTGACGCCCGGAGGGGGAGGTGGGAGTCGCAGGGGAAGGAAGGAAGGAAGGAAGGAAGGAAGGAAGGAAGGAAGGAAGGAAGGAAGGAAGGAAGGAAGGAAGGAAGGAAGGAAGGAAGGAAGGAAGGAAGGAAGGAAGGAAGGAAGGAAGGAAGGAAGGAAGGAAGGAAGGAAGGAAGGTAAGAAGGAAAGAAGGAAAGAAAAGAAGAAAGAAAAGAAGAAAGGAAGGAAAGAAGGATGGAAAGAAAGAAAGAACGAAAGAAAGAAAGAGAGAAAGAAAGAGAGAGAGGAAGGAAGGAAGGAAGGAAGGAAGGAGAGAGGGAGGGAGAGTGGGCGGGTGACGAAGCTGGAATGGCCCCTACACCGCCGGTGTGAGCTGTCAATCATATTGCCATGACACAGCAATGATATATTAAAAAAATAAAAATACAAAAAAAATATTAGGTTCATTTTGGTCTGCTGGAAAAATAAAAACGAGTTCCAATTCTATTGGAGGCAGTGTCTAGCTCAATTACATATTGTTGTCAAATCCTAACAAATCTGCAACTTAATATGCAGAAAGGTGGAATTTTTGCAGGAATGCTGTCAGGTTTATTTCAATGACTGAATAACTATTAAGAGAAGAGCAACCGCAAACAAACCACAAGTGAGACAGAATATTAAGCCTTTTCTCGCGAGGAGAACGATAGAGAGGAAACTCGGTTACAATCTCCATCCATTCTGAGTTCTCCCTCCACGTGCTCCTCTATTTAATGTTTTGGTTGCCCTGGTTACAGAGGCGTTGCTACACTAAAGGGAGGGGCGATTGTGTCTGTAGCAACGCTGATTAGCTAAGGAATGTAGTGTGGTGTGAATTAGCACTTCATTGTGGGCCCGTGACCCCTGCAGAGTTTGTCCATCTGTTCTTCTCCAGTTGTCATGGCCGAGTCGTCCGCGAGCAAGATCAGATAACTCCTGTGGAACAATGCAACTAAACCTTGGCTAGACTTGATCTACTTAGTAAATTAACACGCAATAACAATGAGTGACTTGTCCGAAACCCTTGAACAAGACTTGAGTAAATATGGGATAACTTGTACGCAACCACGTCAAACTGTGTTTACCTCTTACAGGAACAAAAACACACAGATAACATAAGGACAGGAAGGACACATATGGCTGACAGAGATCAAAAGTCACTCAAGAGAAAGAACCTAGATGAAAGGAAAGCCATAAACTCATAAATGACAAGGCTTTACTTAAATTATTCCAACAAATGGTGTCGAGAAAAAATCCAAAAACCCAATAGAACCGGCGCTGAAAAGAAACACGTTAGATAAGTGAAATAGCATGACATGCCATCTAATCGCATGCCAGATAGAAGATGAAAAAAAAAAAGGAAATGTGGCTGGCTCCTTTGGTTTTCGAGGTTTCAGTCATCATTTCCCTTGTGGCTGCAGCTGTGCAGCTCTCAGTGCATGTTGATGGACCTAATGCAAATACTAAATGCGCTACAAACAAAAGGAATCCCTTCAAACATTCACGGCAAAACATAAAGGGCAAGGTCAAAGTTGGTATGATTACTATCAACTTCATTTGCCGAGCTCCGCCTCCTCGAGGTAACACCTGCACCTCTGCACGTGAGGTGTTTGCTGCGTTTCCTCCCTCTCTTAATGTAAGCTCGCTGAAATGTCAAAAAGATTTCAAATAGTGTTGGCTTGTGAGTGAACAACTCGTTCAAAAAGAACGAATCTTTTCAGTGAACGAGAGTTAACGAATCACTTCCTAAAGTGATGCCCATTGAAGCTGGTGCTACCTCGCCGTAAAACAAAACGAAGAAGAAAATCAGCCAATCAGCAGCGCCAGCGAGCGTTAGATGGAGGAGGGACTTTACGAGTCAGTGACGTAACGTGTGTGATTTGCATTTCCAGTTCATCGCGAGAACGGATCAGTGAGGGAACGAATCCGGACTTTGCGGACGAGTCAAGGAGTGAAATGCCTTCTTGTGCATCAACGGATTAGTCAGTGAAGGTGTTGCGTCTCCCTCCTGGCGTGAACTATATAAGTCAGAATGTCGAAATGCCATTTGCCAAGGAAAGAAAGAACAACTCACTGAAACAACACTTCTTTAATGCACGGCTAACTTTATTACATAAGGGATGCAACAACGGGGAGATGATGCTTCTCTTTGGGTGATCTTGATTTTATAACACTTGTAGTAGTTTTTAAATAGCAAAAATTGGACATTTGGTTAACTGTGTGACGTTACAGCAACAGGTGAGGGCGGGTGTGGCACTTTTCACTTTCAGTTCAGCTTTGGCCATCATTTTTCTCTAATGAACTGACGTGTTTTTAGGTACGCTTGAAAATGGCGACGTACCTAAAGGAGTGTCCGTGTGACATCACAGATCAAACAGAAAGTGGGGGTGAGGGCGGGTGTGGCACTTTTCACTTTCAATTAAGCTTTGGCCATGATTTTTCCCTGGCGTAAATAAAGGTTGACCATTCGCTTGTGAGTTACTCCATCAAACCATATTCATTCCGGGTATTGAGAGCCAGGCTTCCTTAGTGGAGTTGTTGGTCCTCTGGGCTCTCACCCCCAGCAACACGGGTTTCAATTTTGGTGGGGCCCAAAAAAATTATTATGCCCTGCATTTGACCCATCCCCATGTGATCGAGGCTTCCGTAGTGTAGTGGGTTAGTCCTCTGGGCTCTCACCCCAGCGACACAGGTTTGAATCTGGGTGTGGCCGAAAAAATAAATTTGCAACACTAGTGGCTCGTGCCCCATATAACTAACCATAGTGTTTTTTTCCGTGTATAGTGCGCAAAATTTAACTAATTTATTGTCCTAAAATCTGGGGTGCGCATTATACATGGGTACAAAAATTTTTTCAATTTTTTTTTTTTTTTTTTAAGTCCCAACGATCGTCACACACGTAGGGAGGCAATGGGTCCCATTTTTATAGTCTTTGGTATGGTCTTAACTAGGCTGGATGTCATTTTTTTTGTTGGCGTTGATTTCTCCGACTGCCCGTAAACCAGTGCTTCTCAATTATTTTCTGTTACGCCCCCCCCCTAGCAAGAAGAAAACTATTCGCGCCCCCCCTCCCCACCGTGACTATCCTAACTTGTCTTGTAAGTCGTGAAATGTTGCACTGTCGCAAACGTCACAGAAGTAACAATGAGAGCGCCACTGCCCCCTGCTGTAGTAAACGCGCAATTACACTTTCTTCTAGTACTGCCAAAAAAAAAGCCTGTTCCCCAGGGTCACACGCGCCCCCCCAAGAATAGCACCGCGCCCCCCAAGGTGATCGAGCAAGCGTCTGATACGAGAGTGTCTGAAGTGAACAGCAGAGAAGAAAGGCAAAGTGTTGTGAAATTAAATGCACAGAACGGATGCGCAAGACACGTCAGCTATATAAAGAGCGAGAGTTGTTTTCTTCCTATTAGTTTCAATTCACAGTTTAATTAGCAGTTTCAATCAGCAAATAACAAAATGCGTATTACAGGTAATATTTTATTTCACAACACTTTGCCTTGTTCCTTTGGTCTCTGCTGTTCATCCTAAAACACAAAGGCGCTCTTTAAGCAATGCGACAGTGAGCGCCCGGCGCGCTGCACCAAATTAAGCTCCCTGCGCAGTGCGCACTGAGGTCCACTTAAATTTTAGAAAGTACATCAGGACTTTAAAAATATCTTCTAAATTTCAGCGACGGCTCTGTCACCGCAAACCGGATATCATACGGAGGCCGCCATTACAGATGCGCAGAACGGATGCGCAAGACACGTCAGCTATATAAAGAGCGAGAGTTCAGTTCTCTACCTAAATCCGTATTACAGGTAATATTTTATTTCACAACACTTTGCCTTGTTCCTTTCTTCTCTGCTGTTCACTTCAAACACGCTCCATGCGACCGCAATGCTCTCGTGTCAGACGCGGTGGTGCGTTTACGGGCAGTCGGAGAAATCAACGCCAACAAAAAAAATGACATCCAGCCTAGTTAAGACCATACCAAAGACTAAAAATGGGACCCATTGCCTCCCTGCGTGTGTGACGATCATTGGGACTTAAAAAAAAAAAAAAAATTAAAAAAAAAAATTGTACATGGGTACAAGCTTTTTTCCAGCATCAGCATGCCATTTTTAGGGGTGCGTACTACACACGGGGGCGCACTATACACGGAAAAAAACGGCACACCTCCCTAAAGCTTAGGGTTAGGTTAAGAGCTAGGGTTAGGTTTAGAGCTAGTGTTTGGGTTAGAGCTGTGGCTAGGGTTAGGGTTAGAGCTAGGGTTAGGGTAAGGCTTAGAGCTAACCCTAAGAGTGCGAGTACGAGTCGAGAAAATGGCGAGCTAACCCTAGCACTAACCCAGGGGTCGGGAACCTATGGCTCGCGAGCCAGATGTGGCTCTTTTGATGATTGCATATGGCTCGCAGATAAAATAAAATATTGGCGAGTATGCTAAAACGTTCGTGCTGGATGTAGCCAATGAACTTTTTCATGATCTTCCGAACAAAGCGTCCTGTACGTTTGCGCTACGCTTACTGTCTGCTGTATGCACACTGGCTCCGTTTTGCTCCTCTTATTTATTGTGTTATCTGTTTATTTATTCAACATTCTTATTATTTAATGTTTGTGCCTTCTTGTTTTTGTATTGTGTCGTTTACTTGTATGTCTATCGTGTAATATGTCTCGTCACCGTGGGATAGAGAAAACGTAATTTCGGTTTCTTTGCGCGTCTTGACATGTGAAGAGATTGACAATAAAGCGGACTTTGAAGACAAGATAATGAAACGGATACAAGACATGCCTCTGTCGGCAAGAACTGTTCTGTAATGATGAGTGTTATAACAACATTATTTAAAAGAATAAATTCAAGAGGCTTATTATACTGACATTTAGTTGAATTCACTTTTAAAATATATTATATGGCTCTCACTGAAATAAATTTCCCAATTTTTTGCTTTCATGGCTCTCTTAGTCAAAAAGGTTCCCGACCTTGCGCATTATACAAGGTCCCCTAACCCTAACCCTAGCCCAAACCCTAAACCTAGCTCTAACCCTAATCCTAACCCTAACCCTCTAATCCTAACGCTAGCTCTAGTTCTAACCCTAGCTCTAACCCTAATCCTAACCCTAGCTCTAACCCTAATCCTAACGCTAGCTCTATCTCTAACCTTAGCACTAACCCTAGCCCCAGCTCTAACCCAAACATTAGCTCTAAACCTAACCTTAGCTCTAAACCCAACCCTAAGCTTCAGGGAGGTGGATGGTTAAGTGGGGAAATACACGATCAACTGTGTTGCAAATTTATTCTTTAGGCTGCACCCAGACTCAAACCCATGTCGCTGGAGTGAGAGCCCAGAAGACAAAACCACGACACTACAGAAGCCTCGATCACATGGGGATGGGTCAAATGCAGAGGACAAATTTTACCCCACCCAAATGTGTGTGTTGCTCATTGGGACTTTTAACTTTCTTTATGGAGTAGCTCACAAGCGAATGGAAAGCTACGGACCGGTGACGTGTCAGAAATATTTAGGGTTAGGGTTATATGGTCGTATGGTAAGGTAATATGAATAAATGATACATTTATGATAAATATATAAATACGATTAAATAAAAGGATTTTTTTTAGTAGGGTTTTTGGGAGTTTTTCGTAGCTCTTTTGGGGGGCTTAAGATCAGGGGATGCTTTGAGAATAATTGACAATGATATATATATATGTGTCTTTGGTGACATTAGGTACTGTAAATCCCTGCCGTTTACAAGCTTCTACCCAGCGAAAACATTTCTCTCGGTTCTTCCACGGCTTTTTGATTGGCTGTTTGATCTGTGACATCACACGGACACTGACTTTGCATGTCCCCGTAGTTGCAGGTGAGAGGTGAGCATCTGGATCATCTCATCGCACCGCGCCCTTGATGTGGCTTCTGCGCACGGCGCGATTCCGTCTCTGGCGCTCCGCCACAGATGAGTTGAGGCCCTGCGTGAGCGCCGGGAGGGCAATGGCGGTCCTGGGGGAGGACAAAAACACAATTCCTAACTAGAACGTAGACTGGAGGCAGATGGCAAGACCAAAACAGTCGCTGATTCTTTTTCAGGCTTCCACTTGACTAAAATAGTACCTGACTTGTCTACAAAAGTATTTAAGAGATATTTTTAAACACCAAAGTGTTTTTTTTTTCCCACACTTGGATATGGAAAGGTGCATTGAAGTGTTTGCAAATATAGTCAAGTAGGGCTGCAATTAATGATCATTTTGATAATCAAGTAACGTCATCTATTTTGTCGATTCATCAAAGAATTGTATTTAAAAAGAAAACAAGTTTTAATTCCTATCCCTTCATTCAAATACACATGTAAGGACAAATAAAATGAGAATCACTTACGTTTTTTCTGTTTTCAGATCCAGTTTCGGAAATGTGTTGTCAGAGAATTTGCTGCAAAAAAAATCGCTTCGATTGGAAATTTACCATTTCCACGTCACGGCTAACACGGCGACGCTTTCTGATACCTTACCAAATATCATCCGCAAGGAAGGCTTTGGTCAGGTTGTAGTTTTCGGGCGTGATTCTCTTGTTGAGCACAATATCTTTCAGCAACTCCTTGTAGCGCACAATCTGGAAGACGCACAAATGTTGCCGTGAGTTGAGACACACAATGCATGGCAAAGGCTTTGAAATGTGAGCCTCACTTGCTGGGACTGTAAACTGTTGGTGTTGTACAACTGACGGATGATGAGCTCACATTCCCTCAGGGTGGACGCACGCGGTGGATTAGACAGACCGTTGTGGACTTGGAGAGGCTGCAGCGAGGCTGAATACCCGCGATTGGCTCTGTAGGGTCCGTGAACCTCGGCATAGTCTCCCATGTTTCTAATCAACAATAACAGTCTCATGTTAGTTCACTTCGATTTCACATAACAGGAAACTTGGGGACATATTCACCTTCGCATTTGAACGCCAGGTCCAACACCTACTTGGCTTTGCTTGGGTGCATCCATGATCATCTGGTACTTTAATTCTGCAACATTCAAATAAAAAGAGATCAGGGTTCGTTTCAGAGAAATGAGAGACCTGTTTAGTGAAATGACCCCGGCGGTCAGATGTCCACCTCCAACAGAGAAAATCACTTACCTCATCAATACAATTCATGGCAAAAGAAAAGTAGTTCAAGGCAACCAAATAAAACGCTAAATTGCCCTCTGCTCAGACGCCTGTTAGTTACTACGGCGACACTCCACCACTTTTTATGCCGCGTTCTTGTGACGTCGGATTGACGAGAACCCCTCTTGTTTTCGTCAACACAGAACTAACGTGCGGTTAAATTAAAGTTAGTTAAAGTCTGACACAAAGATCAGAGTATACGGTCTTTTATACAGACAAACACGAAATAAACGCATCTGTGGCGATATGGTTGTTTTCGTCAACAAAGAATTGACGTGCGGTTAACGACACAAAGTACAAGGTGTTCTATACAGACAGACACGAAAAAAAAAAAAAACGCATCCATGGCGTATGGTTCGTCAATTGTGGACATTTAGATTAATTGTTAATCTTTCTGATTTTATTAAATCGATTTTGAGATTTAAACCCCTTAATTCCGATTTTTTTGAGTCATTAAACGCCTCCTAACTATACACTAAATTAATATGACATAAGTCTGTAGCATTTTGAACCCAGGCAAAACAAAATGACATCAATAAATGGATACTTAAAAATCACCACATCATCTCCATTCCTTTAAAATTATTCATGTTGCAACAGTAAGGGTTATATTACACACAGGGACATTGAGATAGTGTCTTGCCATATGTGACAATGTGAAAATGCCTTGCTGCAAGTTCAGCAGAAAGCCTTTTGGAAAAACAGACAATATTAAATGGTGTGGTACTGTTCCCCTCCGCACCCGCAGATCCATAAATACCATGACGGCAATAACTTAATTTACAATTCCTAGAAGTGATACTAAACACAAATAAATGACAACATTCGGGCGTGGTTTTTACACACAGACTCAAAACTTTTGGACTCTTTGCAGGAGAGCGCAAACCTTGTCAACATCCTGCTCAAGAACATCACAGCAGAATACAATACATGAGCCCCCCCCCCGCCATAAAGTTACCTCAATGCATGCAAGCATTCTCTTCATGGTGACCAGAGTTGCGAATAATCGGGATGGCCAGTAGCAATGATTGTAGGGGGGAGAAAAAAAATAATTTGCCCTCACTGGTGTATATTGACTGAGCAGGGCTGGGATGAGCCGAAAATAGGAATGCACAACTCAATCATTTGACACATGCTCGTGGAAAGAAATATACCCAATATATATTTTCATATGACAAAAGGCCTCTGGAGGAGGAAAAAGCTTTCATTCTGGTCATCTTTGTAAACTGTCGTGAGCTTTTTGAATTATGAACATCTTTATAACTTCAAAATCACAATATTAATGTTGTATGTTTACAATAAATTGCAAGTTTCAATTTCATGATTGTGGCCCTACTCCTTCGTCACCGATCTGATTACTTCGTTTCATGAGGGGGGGGGGGGGGGATTAGGTCAGGTTCAACATTTCTCACAAGCCTCCCCCACACATGCTTGCATGCATACAACAATGTACACCTTTGAACGCAGGCAACACAGACATCAACCATCTCCAAATTATTTTTAAAAATCTGATTGGGATTCGGAGTTACGCCTGGAGTTCATTAAAAAGAAAACAAGCAATAATTCAGATCAAATATTTCAAATAAGCACTGCAAACACATTTCAAATTCAGGACAGAATTGTCGCCTATTGACTACGCTGAAGCCCAAAAAAGAAAACGCGATATATCTTTTTTTTTTTTTTTGAAACCCTCGTCACCATAAAGCTTTTTCCGTTATGTTCTTAAAGAAAAACGTTCTCTGCGTTTGCAGCATCCCTCCGTTAATGGACACGCTCACACCAAACACACAGTAACTATGATACAATTGCGCAACGTGTGTGTGCGGCAGTAGGAATCGAAATGAGCTCGTCAGTCAAGCAAACAAACAAAACAATATTTGACGTTTGTTGCGCCTTCCACTCTGTACGGTACTTCAACAGTGCAAAAACATTCAGGCAGCCTGACGCGGCTTCTCTCCTGTCCCCGTACATTCCGCATTTTGATTATACTTGCTTCACGGCGATGATTGATAAAATACAAATAATGTCAAAGAAAGAAATAAGGATGATTTAGGAACTGCACACAAAGACAAACAAACGTGCACCGGTTAGCGGAGCATCGTTAGCGTAATGACAACCACAGATTCTAACATCTGCCTTTTTTTTGGACCCTCTTTGACGCAATGTTGGAAATATTTTTTGCATCGCCTTCTTCATGGAAAAGCAAGTCGGTAAAGTGTCAAATTGAGCGGTGGGAGCTAAAATGGAAAAATATTATAAAAAGGATTTTAAATTCATCTTGGCGGTAATTCCTCTCCAGTTTGTCGCAATGTTATCGTACAATGTAAGCGAGCGAGTAACGAACGGGTTTGAAACAAGCACTCAAAGTGGTATCATGTGAACATACATAACATGATGAGGATGATACTTGGCCACGCCCAGCTTTTTTGTCTACTGTAGCTCCGTGTCGGGGTGCAGCTTCTGTAAAGGTGAAGCGTGAAGACAGTTCAGTTGTCCGCTGCATTTGACTTGTCCATCGTCAAAATGTACGCTGGAGTACATATGTGTGTATATTTATGACAACTTGGCCATAACTGCTCCTGCATGTCGCCTCAATTGGGGCTGAGGTGGGGTCTCTCAAACGAGTCCGAATGCAGCGAGGTGCATCTTGACCGACATCAGTTTCACAGAAAGGCATGCCCATGTCCGCAGCTCGAGTTGTATTTTTTTTTTTTTCTTTCAGGGAGGTGAAGTTGATGTTTGACTGGACGTGATGTGCTGAGATGAAGTTTGTCGACAACGATGGGGGTGACGCGTTTTTTTCTCAAACGCAGAGCCCGGACTGCAAGGCGGTGAGGCGCCGCTCGATACACTCTTTACCTGCACGCGGAAGGGAAAAGAGATGTAAGCTGGGTTGAAGGGAGCGGGTGAGCATTTTCCGCATTGACATCTGACTTACATTTGCTCACGCTGAGTATGTCTTCCTGTTCGGTGAGAAGCATGGAGAGGCCCTCCATCAGCAGGAGGGCTTTGTGGTAGCGGTGGATTTTAATTACAAAATTCTAGGTTTAGAGTTTTCAATAACAGAAATCACATTTTGCCAGAATATTTACTCATTTCATTTGTATGTTATAATTTTCCAATCAACTGACTTCAATGTACACAGAGAGAGTTAGAGCCAATTTTATTTATGATTTCGGATCATAGTGAGGGAAAGTGAGACATGACTGTATTGTCCACCCTCCTGACACTTTGTTCCATTTTGGGGCCCAGTCTACAGTGTTTACTCTTTACTTTTTTTTTTTTTGATACAAACACTGACCTACATTCATTCAACAAGTGCTTTCTGTTCATCGTTTTGGAGCGACGGGATTCAAGTCTACAAAAGAATTCCGTTCCGCTCACGAGAGGATTCCACATAAATAGAATTTTTCCAATAGAAAAACATATAGACTTCGTACCCCCCCCAAAAAACCTAAAAGACCGTATAAAGTGCACAAAAAATACCTTGAAGAAAAATGGGGAAACTATGAAAAAGCAGAATTCATCATGTACAGAAACTGGCTCAAGAGTCACCTGGCAGTAAGCAAGCTCATAAAATAGTAAGAAAAACACAAACTGCATGCGTAATCCCGCTATAGTTCAGAAATCAAATCCAGGGAAGGTACCATTAATTGTCAGTTGTGGAGTGGACGGGGGGGGGTGGGGGGTCTCTGCCAGGAGACTAGTTGTGCCCTTGAGATAAGACAGAAAAAGCTCATGAATTTCCCCGATTGCTCTCATGATGAAAACAGACGGACGGACACTCACCTGCAATGTAATTGGCTCCAATGAGCATCAGCATGCTGCCCATGATGTAGAAGCCCAGCGGGGCACTGCAGAAGATGCTGCATTCACCTGACCACCAGATAACAAGCGTTCGAGTCACGGTGAGGAGCCTCCCGATCGTGAAGCCCTACCATTTCCATTCGTGGGAAGCTCGGTGGTCTCCCAGTTCATTGACTTCTGAACGGCTTTCTTCCAGCGGGCATAGCGAAACTCGCTTTCTGCCGGACACGGACGTGGGAAAACGTCACATCATGGACAGCGGGGTGGGCTTTTTGAAAACATACCTTCGGGGTTGATCTGAGGCTCAAACTTCTCCGACGTGACTTCGCTCAAGTCGTCCGGGTTCAAACTCCACACGCTCACGCCCTCCGCTGCGCCGGCCGCCATCGCTGCGCCCAGAGCGGTAGTCTCCGGCATGGATGGTTTCACTGAGGGAAAATTAAGAAAGGGGATTGTTTGGAAACTAAAGACAATTTTTTTTTTTTAAAATTCTGCTACAAAAAACATTCACACGGTTGGGGTCAAAGAGTGACGACGAGGATGTGGAGGGCGAAGGCGAGGCCTACCGACAGGGATGCAGAGTATGTCGGCCTGTAGCTGCATCAGCAACCTGTTGGACGTCATACCCCCGTCCACCTGCAGCTGGGTGAGTGGGATGCCGCTGTCCTGATTCATGGCGTCCAGAATCTGCAAAAAATAAATAAAAAATGGGCGCTCGACTTCAAAAAAGCAGGAGCAAAAGGGTTCCAGTGTGCGTGGGCACCTCTCGTGTCTGGAAGCAGACCGCTTCCAAGGCGGCGAAAGCGAGGTGACTCTTATTTGTAAACTGGGTTAAGCCGCAAATGACCCTGTGGCACAAAGAAAGTGTCCGTCACCAAAAAGTCTGGCTCAACGTGTTCCAAACTGGGTCCTACCCTCTCGCACTGGGCTCCCAGTACGGCGCATAAAGGCCCGAGAAAGCAGGAACAAAATAACAACCGTAGGATGTCCCAACCGATGCGGCCAATTTCTCTGCGCACAAAAATATTACACGGGTTGTACGACAAACTCTCGATACACGATATCAAACGACATACCGAGCTCCTCGGACGACTCGATGATGCCGAGATTATCCTGCAGCCAACGGACCACGGCTCCCGCGATGGCCACGGAACCCTGGCGGGAACGACACACGGTGTGGGACGAGGCTGCAAAACCGAACAATTGTCTTCCTGGTGCTGTACCTCTAAGGCGTAGCAGGCGGGTTTGTCTCGACCCAGTTTGTAAGCCACGGTGGTGAGAAGCCCGTGCTCGGACATGACAGGCTGCAAAAAAAAGAAAAAAACACAGCGGCTCAACATTGAAGGCAACACGACAAGCTCCAGACATTTGCGGCTCAGTGGCGACACCTTGGGGCCAGTGTTGCGCAGCAAAAAGCAGCCTGTTCCATACCTAGAACACAAAACAAAAAAATGGAACCATGTTACTTGGGTAAAATATACCGTAATTTTCGGACTATAAGTCGCGTTTTTTTTTTTTTTTCATAGTTTGGGTGGGGGGGGGGCAATTTATACTCAGGAGCGACTTATATACATATATATGTTTTTTTTTTTACTTTTTTGGGCATTTTATGGCTGGTGCGACTTATACTCCGGTGCGACTTATAGTCCGAAAATTACGGTATATATATTTTTTTAATCTTAGCCACATGGCGCGCGCACTTACGTGTTTTTGGCTTGCCCGTCCTGGAAGCACATCTGTCCAACCAGCGCTGCCGACTGATCGCCAAGACACTAATGAGGAAAAACACAAGCGTCACATTTGCGGCCATTTGCACGGGCTGAAAAAAAATGGAGAAATACTTACCCCTGAAATGGGAATGCCGGAAAGCGCTCCTGATTTCTGCCAAGCGATCACAGAACATTCATTGGGTGGACTGTCGTTTATTTCTTGTCACTAATTTATAATAATAATAATAATAATAATAGACAAAAGTACATTCACGGGTGACATTGAATGAAAAGCCCAAGTAGATTCTATTGCGAAAATGCTCAAACACAAAACTTTGGTGCTCATGTGAAACCACCTTGCCCAGATTATTTGACCACATTGAGGCAAATAACAGCTGCCATAAAGCAATATTAAACACCTTCATATCCCGATAAGGTGCCACTGGTGTCCTCATCGCAATTCTTTCGTTATACAACTTTTGAGTTTGGAAAAAAGACACCATTTTATAATTTGCCATTATTTGTGTGTAGTTGGATGTCAGCAAATTCCACTTGCGGTGCATTGATTCATTTATTTCAAGTGAATGGGGTGTTTTACCGATATGCAATTCAAACAGTAATACATCGACTATATCGAATAAATATGAAGTTCAATGGAAAAGGGTTGTTCTTGGTGACGTCTCAAAGGCACCTTATGGTGATATTGATTTAAATAGCGCAGGTCGCATGAGCTCTCGCTTTCCCCACAAATAATGTTCAATTTTAACAAGGAATATCTCGCCCAGCAAAACAAATTCTTGTCAAATATTCAACAAATAAACAAAAATATCATCTTGTAAAAAAAAAAAAAAAAAAAGCGCAGGGACAAGGATACATTTTTAAACAGAGCAGTGTTCAAGTGGACATGGATCAATGTCTTCACTCCTTTGTGAGGCGCGTTGAAGGAGTGAAGAGATTTATTCATGCAGAAGATGGCGAGCGTCAGGTCACATGAGAAGCAAAGCCAAACAGCCCATTTCCAAATGGCAGCGTAAGAATGTTTACATTCAATTAGAACGGCACATTTTGCCTTTGCATTCTTCAAACTTGTTCGGCAATAGAAGTTGGAAATGAGCGTGCGGAACGGAAGCGGCCGGGTGACTAACTTTAGCCCGATGAGGGAAGTGGCGAGTTACAAAATGACTTACCCAGCTAGAACTTATTTTCTACCGGTGAGAGAGGGGAGACAATGGCACACAAAAATAATGCCGACAAGAGTTTCTCAGTCAACATTCATGCACTCGCAACAGCTCTGGTTATTTCGGAAGCGGCCTGGCAATATTAAAAAATAATAATAATTGTGACGATGGCTCACCATGAGGCCGTAGATTTCAGAAGAACTTCTCACTCGGGGCAGAATCTCCATTGGGATGCCAAAATATCTGATTGGGATCAAGAAAAAGCACAAGTGAAGGGTCTAATGTTGCACTTACACGGGTGACCACTAGGTGTCATACTTGCACAGCTCCGGGTCCCAGTCCATTGTGTGAATGTTGAACAACATGGTCCGGCTGGCATTGGTCACATCGGTGCAGTGGACCCCTCCGGATTTGCCTCCGGTTAAACACTGGGGAGTAATCTCAACTTCTTTGAACCAGAAAAGAAAGATAAGCGACAGACAAACGTCTCACCCAAATGAGCCAAGAGTCCACGGTGCCAAACATGGCGCGGTGACAAAGCACGGCTTTGTGAACGTCGTCGACATTGTCCATCAACCAGCGAAGTTTCACCGCGCTGAAGTAAGTGCTGATGGGGAGGCCTGTTTTATGCTAGACGGTGAAAAATAAAGGGGGGGGGCAGGTCGGATCAATTGACATTCTTCTGCCTTTTCATAACAATCATTTGCAACACATCTATTCTGTCTCTGGGTCCATTTTTAAGAACCAAATATATCATCCTCATAATTAGGGATGGGTGGGATAATGCCGATACGCCAAATGTTTTCATTCATGCGTTTCAATTGGCTCAAAGTTGCTACGGCAACTGTGTGAGGTTTTCACCTTCAAGTGGTTTTTATTCCTCCCGGGTGTTTTGTTGATCAGACTCTCAACTGTGGATTGAGTCCGCAGGTCAAGCCAAACTGGAAAATAAGAAATAAATTTTAAATTTAATTAAATAAAATAAATTAAATAATTAAATAAAATAAAATAAAATAAATTAAATTAAAGAAAGAAATTAAATAAATTTCTTTTTTTTTTCTCACAGTAAGGATAGAAACGTTACCGATTGCGTTGTACAGCGGCTCCCCGGTTTCTTTGTCCCAAACGAGTGTGGTTTCTCTTTGGTTGGTCACTCCAATCGCTGGGAAGAAACCAAATGAAAATGTCACTCAAAATGTCACCACAAGAGTCCCAGCGCTACACACCTTTAATATTTGCGATGTCGATATTGAGTTGTGTGAGCTTTTCACATGTACGTTCCATGCACTCGTACACAGACTGCAAGATTTCTTTGGGGTCTTCCTCCACCCATCTGAGAGGCACCAAAAAAACAACAACACACAATTCAGGATTTGGAAGTCTTCACTCTGGAGGATTTGAGCACACACTGACCCTTCTTTGGGGAAGCTCTGTTTTATCTCCACCTGGTGATGGCTGAGGAGTTCTGCCGTTTTGGAATTGAACACCTACCAAAAGAGCACACATTTAGTGCCCCAGCAACCTGGAAAACATTTGGACTGGGAGCTACGCTTGTTGCACACTGCCGAACGTCTCATCGGGTATTTTATTTATATTTTTTAAAATATTTTCAACCACTTATGACATAAGTGGTTGAAAATATAAAAAATAAAATAAAACTCATTTTTTTGGCGGGCCGCATTGTAGTCATAGCTTCTTTCGGAGGGCCATTATGACTGTCGACCCAAATAAATGTATGAGCACCTCATATTATATAGAGTAAAAGCTACAAAATAAACTGACAAATAACTCGTTTTCAAATCAGACGAGTAAAAACTGGTCAAATATTTGGAAAAAATATATATTATTAAAAGTGAAGGCAATTTGCAATTCTAGTAATGACACGAATTCGTTGCACAATTTGTCTTCGCGGGCCACATCAAATGATGTGGCGGGCCGTATCTGGCCCCCGGGCCTTGACTTTGATACCTGTGCCTTATCTGATACGTACGGACATGAATTAAAAATAACGAAAGTTAACGTCGATTGAGCCACTCGTGTCCGCTTGTCATTTGGTCAGTCTTACCAAGAAGCGTGTGGAACTGGTGCCCTGGTCGATGGCAGCAACCAGCGGTCCGAGCGTTACGCGGTGTGACGACCCAGCCATGGTGCTGATCATGGGGAGCCCCGCAGCACCGAAGCCCCGCAGTTGGACCCAAAGCCGGTTGCCCTACTCCAGCTACAGGACAATTCAAAAGGGCGTGTAGTCAGTCAGGCACCGACCTTTTGCGTCTCTTCGGCGCTTGGTGATGACGTCAGAGCCCTAACAGTTTGGGTTTGTTTGTTGCAGATACTGTAAATCACAGATAGATGGCTGGATGAGTAAATTGATGGATAGATAAAAATATGTACAATAATTAAACATGTCTAATTATAGTTAAGTTTTTTTTGCATATTGAGCATTTTGCTCGGCAACGTATTAATCATTCCTACCGGAAATGAAATGCCGACCGGAAATGTCATGTTGCATAACCACTTCACACGCTGACCGGAAGTTACCATGATGCCACGTTATAATGGTGATTTCGAATATATTTGCGTACTTTTCACAACGTCATTACTTTAAAAATTCGTTTTGAGATTAATTTCAATAGGCCAGAACATTATTCCACTGATCATTTTCATAATGGACAAAAAAAGAAACGTGTTCCCATACCGGGAGTCGAACCCGGGCCGCCTGGGTGAAAACCAGGAATCCTAACCGCTAGACCATATGGGACGTTGAAGCTTGACTGATTCATTTTGTACTATAAAGTAAAGAAAATGAATCCTCAATCGTTTTATCTTTTAAGCTGTACCTACGTACTAATTTGTCTATGTAATATCACACGCAGATACATATATCGAACTATGCCGTAAACGTAAAAGAGGGTAGAGGCGCCGTGTGATGACGTCATCAGCAATGGACAGTGTTGTTCAAATGTATACAGCACAAGTCTCGTTTTCTTTGTTTTAACTCATTCCTGCCTTACAGTCACACTCAAATACGACAATGTGAGTACCAACTGTCGAATATTCAACGTGTATGGTAAAAAATAATCCAGGGCTAGGCTTCAGGGAAGCATATCTATATATATTCTTGCAATTAGCCACATAGCTGTCAAGGCTATATTCAAGCGTAGGGTGTTAATGCCTTTACTTTCCTTTACTTTCAGGGCTGACTACTGGAAGTCACAACCGAGGAAATTTTGCCAATACTGCAAGTGTTGGATTGCCGACAATAAGCCCGTAAGTGATCTTCATTTGATTTGTGTATTGGCGAGGACAGTGTCCATGAGATGCTCTCAAGTCTTCATGTGTATTTTGTATTGCAGAGCATCGAATTTCACGAAAGAGGGAAGAATCACAAAGAAAATGTGGCAGCCAAAATTTCCGAGGTATTATATTTGTTTTTTTGTATTTGAACGATTACTGGATCAATAAGTGACATTTGTGTAAACTTTGTTGGCATACCAGCAGCTATGAAAAATTAATTTTAGCATCATCACTGGCAGAAGAGATCAGACGGAGAAGTCTTACATCTTATTGGCTACATTAACTTTCTGTGCGTGTAGATTAAAAAGAAGAGTCTCCAACAAGCGAAGCAAGAAAACCGTAAATCCAAACAGTTTGCAGCAATGGAGGAGGCTGCACTGAAGGCATATGAGGAAGACCTGAAAAGACTGGAAATGGAGTCAGGTAAGTGTGTGTGCAATTATGGTGAAAATATCAAAGACATCTTCAAAAAGTGTTTTCTTGTGTCAGGTCCTTGTGCCTCAGCCGCAGTCCTGCCAAAGCCCAAAGCACCTCCCATAGTATTGTGCGAGCCACCACCATACTGGAAAAAATATCAGAAGAACACAGAGAAACCCAAAAAGTCATCTGGGGAGCAAAATCTGTGTTGGGTTGACATACAGACAGATGACGGACACAAATACTATTACAACACCATAACTGGAGGTGAGCATGATCGGAGGTCTTTTTTTGGGTCATGTCCTATCACTGTAACTCTTGATTGATTTATTTGGCCACAGACTCTCAGTGGGAGAAACCCAAAGGTTACCGGGGCAGCTCAAACTCGGTGCTTAAGGTTTTATATTCTGCTTCAACATTCTTTATAAATGCCATTTTATCTGATTGCTCTCTTGGTTTTTTTTTTTGGTTTTTTTTCTAGAGCGCTTCAGGTAGTATTTGGAAGGAAAGTATCAGCCCTGAAGGATATGCATATTGGTACAACACACAAACAGGAGGTTGTATATTTGTTTTTTAAACTCACTTTTCTATTATATGTTTTACTGACGTAGCAAACGGTCAGTTCATTTTCATCTCATTTGTCTCACCTCTCAAGAGTCCAGATGGGAAAAGCCAAAAGACCCCAATGAAATTCCCGAATCCACCTTGGCATCTGGCAGTGACAAAACACTTGAGGAGGAACTCGCTGGAGACGCCGACTGTAAGGAGGCTGAGTTGTCGCAGAGCGAAGAAGTGACTGAAAAACCCAGCTTGCCCTCCGTCGTCCCAGAAGATAGCTTTAGGGTAAGAACAATAGCGATGAAGAACATTCAATTTGTCGTCAAATTTCTTGATGGGCTCTTTCAGAAAAGGAAAGCAGAGGGAGAAGATGACCAAACAAGCAACAATATGCCTCAAGAGGATGTCAAGGAGGAGAAGCAAGAGGAGCTCCAAAGTGAACCCATAGTGGAAAAAAAGGAAGAGGTGACAAAAGCAAAGAGGCCAAAATCGCAGAACCCTTACGGGGCTTGGGAACGGATCAAGGAGGAGAAGGATCCATAGTACGTGTGCCGTTCAGTACTCAGCAGCTGGACCTGACTTTTACATGAATCATTTCAGTACCTCATCTGTTCTCCTTTTCTCTCTCCAGCGCCAACGTGGACTTACAATTGCCCAAAGTAGACGAGGAGATTGTAGTGACGGAGTTGCCGCCGGAACCGAAACCCAAGTTCAAGGAGCGCATCATCACGTCGCTGGGAATGGAAGGCGGAAGCACTTCTTTCAAGAAAAGCAAAACACAGAACGGAAAGTCTAGAAGCTTTCGACAGAGAGACAATGATGACTAGCCACCATTTTTTTTCTTTTCAGTTTCGGTGAATTGTAAATGAGTCTAATTATCCGTTTCATTTGACTTACTTTTGGAGATGTACAGATCAGCTGGCAGCTTGTGACCAATTGGGGCAGGTTAATAATAAACAAGACACCTTTTACACAAAAAGGCTTCCCAAATATTAATTTGAACCATTTCTTACCGAGAAAAGGTTCTTAATTATAATATTTTAGGGAAAATAATTTAATCACATTATTTTAGGGAGAATAATTTAATCACAGGCATAATCAGTGTACAGTCAACTGCAAATAATACAAATTTCCACAAGCAAGACCTGCAATGTAAAAATAAAAGACGCCACAAGTCTCACTTTTTCGATATTGTTAAAAAACAACAAACCCAGCAAGTTGCGGTGTGGGTCAGTCTGCAGAAGGATAAGCACTGCTTCTGCTGTCGGCCACCAGGTCCAGAAGCGCCTCCCTTTCTGCCTCTTCCAGTACGCCAGTGATGAGATCATCGAGCGCCTTGCCCCCTCGCATGAACTCCTGACGTGGATGTGAAGAACATGAAGAAACGTGACTGACACCGTCGCTCCGGTGACTTTTTTTTTTTAAAGTCTGGCGCTAACCTTAATGTCCCTGCAAACGTAGCCATTGCGGTGGTCCGTGACACGATCCTGGCTGAAGTTGTAGGTCCGGATCCTCTCCGACTGCGAGCGTGTTCCCACCTGCCGTGGAGGCGGCACACGTTAGACGTTACGAATACAAACTACCGTATTTTCCGCCCTATAAGGCGCACCTAAAAACCTAAAATTTTCTCAAAAACCAACAGTGCGCCTTATAGTCCGGTGCGCCTTATATATGGACCAAATTCCTAAATTCAAACTGGCCCGAAGTATTGTGTCATGAAATCAATCATAAGTGGCCCGCTGAAGACTATGAATCATGACTCAAAAAGACTATGGATCATTATTTTATGATTATAAAGTAATTTGTTCCGTCTGAAGTTGAAATAAAAAAGATAAAATGGAGAATGATTAGAAATCTGACATGATGCATTAATGGTGCGCCTTATAGTCCGGTGCGCCTTATATAAGGATAAAGTTTTAAAATGGGCCATTCATTGAAGGTGCGCCTTATAGTCCGGTGCGCCTTATAGGCCAGAAAATACGGTAGCTTTGAATTAAGTTCATTCAGTCCGACAGAGCCCTAATGAGAAATTGGAGTTAGCTTGCCTGCTGCTTCCGTGCAGAATTTTTCTGCTCCGTCTCTTTACTCATCAAGCTCTGGTAGAGGCGGGCCTTCAGCACACGCATGGCAGTTTCTCTGTTCTTCAGTTGAGAGCGGGTCTGCTGACACTCTGCTGTAATACCTGAAAAGGAAATACTGCAATTGCAAGTCCGGAGAAGCTCGGCGGTCGTCGTAATGTCGTACCCGAAGGAAGGTGAACGATGCGCACCGCGCTATCGGTCGTATTGACACTTTGACCCCCGGCACCTCGAGATCTGAAGGTGTCCACGCGCAGCTCGTTCGGGTCGACGCTGACATCAACCTGGAGCGCACGTTAGCGTTCACATCAATCCGTCGTTGAAGTTGAGAGCTACTGAGGAGTTACCTCAACAGGTTGAGGCAGGATGATAACAGTCATGGTTCCCGTGTGGATGCGCTGCATCCGGGAGGAAAGGCCCACCTCGGGAATCCTCTGCACCCGATGCGTCCCCCCCTCATGCTTCAGATGTCTGTACACGTTCTCCCCGGCTATCTGTGCGGCTGCGTGATGCAAACCACCTGAGGACATGAGAAAAAGTTCTTCGGTGTATCTCAACATGCGAAATATATACAGTATATACCGTAATTTTCGGACTATAAGTCGCGTTTTTTTTCATAGTTTGGGTAGGGGGGGCGACTTATATACATATATATGTTTTTTTTCACTTTTTTGGGCATTTTATGGCTGGTGCGACTTATACTCCGGTGCGATTTATAGTCCTAAAATTACGGTAGTAAACACACCGTATTCTGCCGGAGTGTAATTCAACATCTCAAAATCCCACTTCTTGTAAGCGGCAAAACCCTGGTACATGTCAAACATTTCTCTGGTGAATTGTTGACATATATCACCTAAAAAAAACACACACAGGAAAAAAAATATGTTTAATAAATCCAACTGAGCCGTAATTGAGAATTCACAAACCTCCAGTTGTTCGCCCTGAAACGACTTCCAGTAAAACGTTACTCGAGTCCAGAGGGTCAGTCGGTAAGAGAGCTTTGATTAGCTGGAGAGCAAAAGCGAGATACTCAAGCATTGAATATTCTGCAGTAGTACATTTGATCAGTCTACTGTACCTCTTCCTTTAAGACTGAAATCCTGTCTGCGATGAGAGCTTCCTCTTCTTTCAGCAGCTGAGCAAACTGTTCTGCTTCTTCATCTTTGGACCCAATCGGGGCTGCAGTTATAGGGAGAAACAATGTTGTGTTAATATCGTCGAAAAAGTACATTTGCCACTGAGGAATGTGTTACTAAGCCACAGGTGTCAAAGTCAAGGCCCGGGGGCCAGATACGGCCCGCCACATCATTTTGTGTGGCCCGCGAAAACAAATTGTGCATCAAATTCGTGGGTCATTACTAGAATTGCAAATTGTCTTCACTTTTAATAAAATCTTTTCTTTTTTTTTATTTAAACAGAGTTTGACACCCCTATGTATACATATTAATGAATTCCCCAAAACTGTAAAAGGGGGAGGTGGGTCGACTTACAATGCAAAATGGACCGAACTTCATCAAGATCTTTAACCGCTTGTTCAACATTGTAAAAGACATTTGCCAAAGGTAGCAGCTCTGTATACTTCTTCACCATCAATTTCCTGTCAGCTTCGTTCACGTTTGAGCGGTGCAACTTCTGGTCAAGGGCTTTGTGATAGTCCATGAGTTGTCGGACGTAAGTTCGAACAGAATCGTTTTCGTACAAGCCGTGAAAGAAGCGCCTTGTCTCCAATGTACCAACATGGCGTTGTGTCTTTCCAAGTGTCACACTTGATATTGTCCTCCGTCGTCCTCTTTTAAGGTTGTTGTAAACTACGCGGGGTAAGACGGTGCGCAGGCGGTACAAACTACAAGAAAACATTTGTCAGTATAGTTTTTAGCGTACATGAAAGCGATGAGTAAAATCACAACAGGTTCGATAACAAAACAGAAATATGGCATTGGTAACCCGGAAGTAGTTTGGCAAATGAAGGGGCGTGTCACCGCAAAGCAGTCTGGGAGCTGTAGTTTTACCGCGGACGTAGTTTCACCGGCAATTTTGAGCCCTTGAGAGAAAAACTCACCTAGCTGATGATAAAATGTCAAATCCTTCCAGCAGTACTGGTACGGGATGAAATACAAATGAATATTACACACACATTTTGAGAATTTAATCAATATTCTGTCTTCTTTAAGAAAAAAAGAAGTCATTTTTCAATGTTAGCATCGCTATCTACTAGCTCATTTTACCTTCTAATCACAATGCTAAATTTGATATTGTTCATTTTATGGACATTATGTTTTCATTTACAAAGGAATTAATACTCTGTTCCGATCTAACTTTCAGGAGTTCAGAGTCAATTGTCAGTTGACCAAGTCCTGGAAAATATTAACCAACAAAACATCATAGAGACCGAAATCCTACAAAAAGAAAACGAAACTCTCAACTCCCTACAGGTTGACCTTTTTAAAAAAATATTTGTAGTATTTTTTCCTCTCAATATTTGTTTTCAGTCAATCATGATAATTAAAATGATTCATTTTAGTTGCAATAAATAAAAGAATATATCTGGATGTGTTTGAGTAGAGTTCGGTTTTATCAGGTGACTCTATTGGACGTGCAGAAGAAAAGCGATGAGGCTGAGAAGAAGCTGAAACGTACAGCAAGGGACCTCCTTATCATGGAGGATGACATGATACATTTAGAGCAGAAGATGCAGGCTGGACGTGACCAATGTGTCTCCATCACAGTGGAAAACACAAAACTCCTGGAGCAAATAAACGAGGGGGAGGAGAAGGCCTGCATGCAACGGGCTCAGTTTGACCTTTATCGAAAAAAGATGGAGGACCACAGGCAGGCGGTTCTGCGTGTGGTGGGCCAGACCGGTACTTGCGAAGAGAAGAGGACACTTGTCCAGAAACTAAGGAAGGCCAAAGAGGAGCTGAAGGAGGATTTAAAAAACCCACATGGAGTCCATGTCCAATCGGCAAAGGTAAATTTGTACAATTGGGTTTATTTCCACACAGCTTGATTTTATCTTTCCAGAGAGAAATTGCTGCGCTGAGAGTGGAGATTGAAGAGATGATGAAAAATATAGTGCAGAAGAGGGAAACTCTTCAGAAAGAATTGGAGACCCATGCTCAGATCAAGCAAGACATTGAGGTAGGGCCAAAGAAACATTCGAGCCTACCCAATGTATTCAATGTATTTGCACTTGTCTTAGGGGCAAACCAAGCGCTTTGACGCCATCAGCAAGCACCTTCACTGTCAAATCAGCAAGACCCAGGCTGCCCGCAGGTAAAGACTTACCGTTTTTTTCCATGTATAATGCGCAAAATTTAACAAATTTATTGTCCTAAAATCTGGGGTGCGCATTATACATGGGTACAATTTTTTTTTAATCCGGATATGATACGGAGGCCATTACAGATGCGCTTTCTTCTCTGCTGTTCACTTCAAACACGCTTCATACGAACGCAATGCTCTCGTATCAGACGCTTGCTCGATCACCTGCTCATTTGCCGTCACAATGTACCCTACACAAATCCGAAACATTTCTTCGCTATCGAGTTTGCTAGCGCATGCGCAGTGATACTGACCGGCAGAATAACATCCGCTTGTTCCCAAAGATGATCTTTTTTCTGAAATAATTTTACGTTTACGGACTTAAGTAAGAGTCAAAATTTGGGTGCGTATTATACATGGGTACAGGCTTTTTTCCAGCATCGACATGCCATTTTTAGGGTGCGTATTATACATGGGGGTGCATTATACATGGATAAAAACGGTAATATTGTTTGGTACCACCACATTCATGCACGTCTGTGGAATTTTTTCAAGTTTTTTTTTTATATAATTTTTGTTTCGCCTGTATGTTGGAGTTTCACCGATTTGTCCCTGATCCATCCAGGCTAATGTCCAGAGACATCAACCACATGGAGAGACGGAAAGCTGAGCTCCAAAAGCAGCTGGGTTTGTCCAATGACTCTGCTCAGTGCGAAATCAAATTTGGCATGTAGCACGAGCTGTTACTACAACCAACCAGCAGAGGGCAGTAATGTCAAATAAATAAACGGCCAAAACCCTGACGTGACTAATATTCGATCGCGTTTAAATATCTGCAATATTTATTTGCTTGTTATTGCTGAATATTGTTTAACATCGATATGCATAGAATGCATTTTGTCTCTGAACGAATTGAGCTGGATTTTTTTTTTTTGTCATCAGCTCATCCGAACAAAAGCTTCAACTGTCGATATGTTTTTGGTACACACTGTTCCACCTTCCGCCTGAATGGTTCGCCTGGTCCAAGGCAAAGTGACAGTCCCACTGCAGGCTAACAAGATTGTGCCACGTCGAGCATATCGCAAAAACTAAATTGCAATAATTAGTCGAATTGGCGTTTTCTGCACATAACGGTTATGTGGGTTCTTTGTCCTGTTCAGTAAAAATACAATAAAGTTTCAGCGGTACTTTAATGCACATTGTATTCATGCTGTTGTTGTTTTTTTTAATTGAGAAGTGTAATTGCCATATCAGAGAGGGATTAATCACACAACATATTTTAATCAAGAATTGATGTTAGATTGAATCACAATCAATTATCCAGGTCACCATTGTAAATGAGATGTAAATGTTCTCAATTGGCTTACCTGGTATAACATTGAATTAAAAAAAAAGAATACAAAAAAATCTATTGCTCTTGCACCTGCAGCTTTAATAGGACAGTCAATGTGCCAGTTGTGTAAATAAACACAAGTGGCAGCTTTTAATATCTTATTCTAGAAAAAAAGCGTTTGGGGGGGGGGGCATTTCCTGAATGGTGCATTGTTGGAGTGGATCCAGCTGCTAGCTATATACCGTGCCGCTTCTTGGCTTGCCCTCATTAAAGCACTCAGATCCGACAGCACCATCCCGTTGAGGCCCAACTCGTCCAATTCCACAATTTCCCCTTATTACACCAGATACCTTCAACATTGTTCAATTAATTAATTCACTGCCATTGACAGCTCTAGACGTCAATAATCTATTTGAACTGAGCTGGCATTGAATGAGTTAATATGTGCTATTATTTTTGTTAATCCCGCCACTGACCTTCCCAGTCAACGAGGGTTGGCCGTTGCTTTCATGCCCGGAAACCGCATCAGCTGGATTTTTCGAACGGGCGCAGCTCCGGTAAGCACTGGACTTAATTGTTCCCGCTGGTTGCAGCCTGCCAAGGCCTCACCTGTGAACCAACAAGGGAGCTTTCTTGTGAGAGTCATTATCCCTTCTGCTGACTCACTATGGCGATGAGAGAAATAAAGGAATGGAGCCAGAAATTTTGCAACCAACATGTATCATTAAAAGGTGAACTCTGACTGGAAATAAACAGAACTGGGTTCACAAATATATAATTTGGGGGGGGGGGGGGGGGGGAACAGCCGGGTGTAAGGAACAGACAACAGTGGGATGCCTTTCATGCCACAAACTAGGAAGAGGATCATTTGATGTCAAAAAGTAGGACAGCTAGTGGGAGGAGCATCACTTCCTGGATTGTCTGAGCTAGCAAGCAAAAAAAAAAAAAAACAGCTTGTTTCCTGCCTGACAGAGAGATATGCTCAATTCTGAAGGAATTTGAGGCATCAATCTGGGTTTGCATCTCTGCATTGCGCCTTGAGTCCTAATATTTTGCATTGATGGGATCGTTTTCCAATTTGGGGTGCATGAAACTGTGACAATTCTGGGATGTTGTTAACTTATTAACAGCTCATTGTTGCAAATGTCGCAGTCACTGGCGGAGCTAGGATTTTTTTTTTCCTTGGGGGGGCCGTGGGCGATGATATCTCTGTGGGTATGCAAAACATTGACTTTTTTTCACACACACACACACACATCCTAATTTTTCCAGAAAACACTGATGATATATTCTTTTTTAAACTTTATACAAATGCCAGTGTATCAATTGGCATGTCATTCAAATTCTTGCCACACAAAGCATGAAAATACAATTGTGCATGTGTTTTTATGGCTCATGTGTAATCCAGACAGCAAACACAAGTCAGATGAGTGTTTGTGTGTGTGAGTCCGGATTGCGCTGGAACATCCTGTGCTTCTCAAAGCTTTAAGTGTGAGTGCTTATGGTGGGTCGGGTGGGGCGGCCATTGCCATATTCCATTGTCTACAGTGGTGTTGACCTAAATATTGACTCAGCATGTGTTGATTAACCAGACTCATCAAGACTTGATAAACCTCCACTAGGTCAAAGAAGTATTTTTATGACCAGAAGAAGAAGCCACCATGAAAACGTGTGATGGGCAATATTTTTGGGGCTTATTTGTCAAACATGCTCATGATTTTTCAATTTCGTGCTTATTGCCAGTTTTGTAAGTCATAGCCACATAGAATTTAAATTCCAAAATATGGAGGTGGACATTTTGATATCCTTGTTTACTTATTTATCAAAAATAGCTGACAAACAGGAAGCAGTGAAAGCCAATGTTTATATTTGCGTGGTGGGACTCACGGGCCAGTTCAAGAACAGGAAGGTTTCAAAGAGAGAAGAAAACTTTTTTTTTTTAATGATCAGAGTTTAGTATTCGTCGTTATCAACCAGTGGAAGCAACTGAGAAAAATAATCTATTGAGAGCAGGCTTGTTTGCGGAATTGAAACATGATTCCAGAACAAATATACTTTTAAGGAAAGTCAGCATTTGTTTTCACTCGCTTGTGTCAAATGATCTCGCCACAAAGCACTTTCCCTCCCGGCAAACAAGTCGGAGGTCGCTTTTGAGAGATTCTCCGACGGGCTTTGCAAGTTCTCGAGGAATCAATTTACTCATGGCTTCAGAATGGCACAACTTTTCCAGCCCGAGTGGAGGTCAGGCTATTTTGGAGGTGGCGAGGTCTAGACTTTGTTCCTGCGTGAGCGGACGCCGAGGAAGGACTTTTTTTTTTTGAAGCTCTCATTACGACACATCGTCAGCTCAGCGTATTTACAGTCACGGATCTCTTCTGCACTTGTGTGGCTCGCACGCTTTTCACAGCAACGACGCCGGCGAATCGACTCGTCGGCCATCTGCGAGCGGTTTGGCCCCAAAAATCTGACACGTGATGAACTGGATTTAATTAGTGTCGCAGTTCTGAGCTGACCTTGACATCCTTGCTATGCTAATTCGGCATGGAGCTGTTAATAAAAACATCCCTCTAGTGACTCAGCATTCGCTGTCCTTAACGATAATGGGTATCGACTTTTTCCCTTCCGGAATGGCGTGATATGATCCCGGTGGCACAACTACTGTAATTTTTGGACTATAAGTCGCGTTTGTTTTTTCATAGTTTGGGTGGGGGGGCGACTTATACTCAGGAGCGACTTATATACATATATATGTCTTTTTTTCACTTTTCTGGGCATTTTATGGCTGGTGCGACTTATACTCCGGTGCGACTTACAGTCCGAAAATTACGGTAGTAAACAAACACTTTCTCGGTAGCCATTCAGAAAAGAGGATCAATGACTTGAATGAGGATTTTATCTTTTTTTTCTTTTTGCCGTTGTCTGAATCTGTAAAGTGTTCCAAACTGTTTCTAATTCAAATTCAATCCACTTTGTATCCACTAAGGCCATTTTAAATCAACTTCAGTATTACTTGATGTGTATTTTCCAGCATTGTGCATAAATGGAGCATGTTGGCGATGCGCTGACCCGGGTTGGGATTATCTGTCTTCGCCGGGGTCTGTCCAGGCTGGAATCAGAAAAGCCACCTGCTCGCTCAGCATTGTAAACTGCATAGCAGGAGGTCGGGGCCAGGCGATGGATGATAAGCTGATTTTGGGAGAACATCTTTATTTGGTCATACAATAGGTCATACAGTGTGTCATGAGAGATTATCAGGTGTGGAAATGATCTGAAAAAGATCTTATTTACTCCAATTAATGTTCATCTCCAGTGACATATTGAGGCAACCAAAATAATGACATAATTAGGTGCCTGTGACGTTTTCTGAAATTTGTTGTTCATTTAAAATATGTTCAGGTCGGCAATGCATCGTCAACGATGTTATTTGTGTCTCGAGCATTAGCTGGGGATAATCCACGGCTGCAGCACACTTCAAGAAAACACCCCTTGTCAATGAAATGGGATTTGCGAAAGTGCCAGCTGGACAGGAGAGCAGGACCCCCTCAGTATATGATCCTTGGAGCAGATTAGACCAAGATGGAGAGAAAAGTCTGTGTCAGGGTAGACCAAAGTCAGCAATTGTTCTCCAGTATATTACTCATCTTGGAATTTGCATAATCTTCTATTACAATGCAGGGGTTGACAAATGTTTCTTTTTTTTATTAGTTTTCGACTCGGAATAGAGTTCCCGATTCATTTATACAGGACTGTCTCGGAAAATTAGAATATTGTGAAAAAGTTCTTTATTTTCTGTAATGTAATGAAAAAAGAAAAATGTCATACATTCTGGATTCATTACAACTGAAATATTGCAAGCCTTTTATTATTTTATTATTGCTGATTATGGCATACATCTTAAGAAAATTATATTATATATATATATTATATTACATTATTATCAAATGTAAATGACCTGTAGGCTTTGAATGATGTCGAAATAGATCAAATCAAATCTTAAGTGTGCATTGGAATCCAAATGTCGTCACCGCGCGCTGAGGCGCGTTCCCGATCAAGACATAAGCGTGCACGGTCCACGTGACATTGAGCGAGCTGGGGGCGTGGCCAACACGCGATCTGTACGGAGGCTTGTTCCTATGGAGCCAATCGCAGACATCCGGACTGAGTACGTAAATTCAACGTTCTGGTGTGTGATGCGCATGCGTAAGAAGGACCACGGCATAGACAGAAGAGTCGGTGACAAAGAAATTGGACTTAAGACAATAATACTACTAATATTAAAAATAAATGAATGGATAAATAAATAATAATATACATATCCATCCATTCGTGTTGCTTTATTCCAAAATGGATTAAATTCATCCCCCTTTAGACACAACACCCCATGACAAAGTGAAATTGACTAAATATTTGCAAATCTATAGATAAAAAAAAAAAAAGGATGAACTCTTGAACGTCCAAAAAGGCTTTTAACACACATTGATGCAGTTTATAAATTTACATTCAGCAATTAAAATCTGGATTTTAGCTTGTTTTATTATATTACCAGTAAAGAACCAAGACAGTCCATTTTTTCTTTGTTTTCACTTTTATTTGAGGTGCAACTGTCTAGTGCAAATTGTTACGTCACATTTGTGATGGGCTGAGGAACATGCACAAAAACATTGACATATTTTCTACGAGGCATTCCTCCATTTGCCAAGTGTGTGTGTGTCCTCTGAGTCCAGGTAGCAACACAAATAATTGGCTGCACAAAAAAAAAGTCAAACATCCTCCATCGCTTCAACAAAACAATGTAAGAGACAAACATCGGCAAAGAGAAACAGTCGCTATTGTTTTGAGTGAGCAAAGTGACAATACAGTCACCGCAGGAGAGACAGCGTTCAGCGCCGAGGTCAACGATCCTCATCTGTTCCCATCCTGGGTAAGCTGACATCACAGGTACTTCATCACCTGGCGAACCATAGATAGATATATCCACAAATATATTGACACCAACTGAAAAGAGACTATATATGTATCTATGGTTAGAAACCAGGCACTTTTGCAGAAGTATGTTTGATCTGTACAAAGAGTCCGATGGTCTCCTTCTCCGTTATTCCTCTTTTCTACATCACCGGGACGTTAAATTACATCGACGAGAGCAAACGGAAAGTAAAACCCCGGTTTACCCTATAAAAACAACAACATTGATTCCCTGCATAAATATTGAATTCATTTTCCAACAGGGGAGGGGGCGATGGGGGGGGGGCAACGTGACACCAGAGAACAACACCGAGCCCTCCAAGTACAAAGTCAAGTGGCACCAACACACGTAATGCAGTCCATCCCGGAGCATCACAACTTGAAATGATTCCCAAAACCGAGGGGGGGTTGGCAAGTCCTCCGGTAAAGTTCATCTAACGTTAGCAGCGACATGTGCATGTAGGGGGGGGGGGGGGGGGGGAACAAAAATGGAATGTGTGCGCTGGGTCGAGGTGGAGGGCTGACGTTGGCACATGTTCCACACTGACCGGGCTTCAATTCATGCCCGCTTGGTGCTCCACCCCCCACCATCACCATGACAACCGCGATTGTCGAAGCAGGTAAAAGTCACGAGACAAGGCGGAATAAATTAATGTGCGACAAAAAACTTGATGGGGATCCTCGGGATGGTGGCATAGTTGGTGGTTCACAGTACAGAGATCCTTTCTCTTCAGGCGGACGAGCCGGAGTTCTGTGCAGAGGGGAGGGCTTGCGCGGTTCCCGCCGAGCTCGGGACCTGAGGCGGCAGAGCGGCGCCGGTGGGGGAGCCGCCCGTCTGGACTTGGGCCTGGAACTGAGCCATCTGCTCGGGGCTGGCCAGGGTCTTGAGAAGGTTGTTCTCTTGCTCCAGTTGAGTGTTGCGCTCCATCAGCTCCTTGATTTGCTCCTTGAGCACCTCCACCTCCTCGCGCACGGCGTACATCAGGTGACTCTTCACCAGGTCCTGAGAGGGAGGGGGAGGGAGGGGGGGGGGACTCGTTAAAACAACCTCGGCCCGTGACTTTGAGATAGTGCAATTTTATTCTCACAGTGAACACTGAGACGATATCCACGTGCCTGACATTAGAAACTACCGTATTTTCCGGACTATAAGGCGCATCTAAAAACCTAAAATTCTCTCTTTTAGTCCGGTGCGCCTTATATATGGACTAAATTCCTAAATCTAAACTGGCCCGAAGCATTGTGTCATGAAATCAATCACAAGTGGCCCGCTGAAGACTATGAATCATGAATCAAAACGACTATGGATCATTATTTTGTGCTTATAAATTAATTTGTTGCGTCTGAAGTTGAGATAGAAATGATAAATAGAGAATGATTTGATTTGGATTCAAAATCTGACATGATGCATTAATGGTGCGCCTTATAGTCCGGTGCGCCTTATATAAGGACAAAGTTTTAAAATGGGCCATTCATTGAAGGTGCGCCTTATAGTCCGGTGCGCCTTATAGTCCGGAAAATACGGTAATCACATTCTATTGAACAATCAATTCTTTCATTGCAAAAAAAAATAAAAATATATATGAATTTGACTGAAACTCATTCAAAAGTGATCAATAATGCACACGCCACCCAACAATGGATGGGTTGATATCTACGTTCCCTAAGAGCCAGGCCTCAATTTGACAAAACCTACTTTTTCTTCTATTCATTCCCCTGGAAACTTTTCAACTTCTAAAAATGACTCGGCCACGTCTCGCAACATCCCGAGCGAGCTTGACCCGGGACGCTGTACGCCCAGCGTCCCCGAGATGATGACGACGATGGCCGAAGGGGGATTAGCACGTTTTAATCTGAGCATCCCTTCTTCTTTGTGCAGCCACGGAACAAAATGTTCCCGTGCCGAGTGGGAGGAGCCAATCGCTGGCCAAGTTATTTATACCGACAGGAGGGGAGGCCGCTGCCTGCCTAGCAACATGCTGCTGAGGAGAGGATGGGGATGGGGATGTGGGAGGAGGGGATGTAGCGTGTGAATCTCACTTTGGCCCACATCATCCGTCCAAATCGTGACAGTGCACGGCCACAATCTTATTCTTCATCCCGGTTTATGGACGAGCCTTATTCATATCAAGTTATTACCTTCCCGACTTTTGACGCCCTTTCCCTATTAAGGCGGCCTAGGTTCATTCAAAATAACGATTCTAAATAATCCATTTAACTACCCCCAAAATTGTATCGCGAAAAACACTAGGAGGAAACAAATGGCCGGACTTGCCTCGGCATTACGTAACGCCAGTGGAAGCTCACACGAGCGAGGTAATGGTGCGGATGAGGACAACTACTTACCATGGCTTGCTCAATCTTGTTGTCAATGGCCACGACACTTGCACCCGAAGAGCTGAAACACAATTCAAAGCATATCGTGAACCAACTGGATGGTCTGCAAGGCGCTAGTATGGTGCAGGACGGGACGATTGTTGCGGCAGGTAACGCAACAAAGGAGCCAGACACACACACACAAAAAAAAATAATAGCGCACGCAAAGAGTTTGGTTTTAGCGCAAAAGAAGAATTACCTCCTGTCAAGCCTGACCGACGCGCTCTCCTTGCCGAGTACGGAGGACAGAAAGGAGATGGAGAAATTGCGCAGTTGGCAAACGCCAAGGTCCATCGCCACCGTGTAACACTGCGAATTCATGCTATCCGGTCCATCAACGCGCCACCGCGGCTCGGCCCGGCTCACAAGACGTCCGGCGGAAGAAATGTCAAACCGGAGCGCATTCTGTAGCTCCGCGGCCGCCGAGATCAGCACAAAGACTGAGAGGTGCAAGCGAAGGAGGGAGGGCTGACGAATGCGTGCGGGAGGGAGGGGGGGGAGGACGGGGGTCGCTAGCAGCCGCCTGATTGGCTGCAAGCAAGGCTCATTTGCATGACAATATCCGCGGCAGTATCAGTTTGGGGGAAAGCAGAATTTTAATAGAGATACCGACTGCAGTTATAATAGCCTAATATTGTGACACATAGTGGTTTTTTTTTTAAATACATGAACGCATTTGATGGTGTTGAAAAGAAACACTGAAAGAAAATGTCGCCACCTTCTGGTCAGTCCTGCTCATAATTTAATCGGATATGAGAAATTGTTCGCGTTGAAAGAAAGTGAAAATCAGTTCGTGTCCTCTTCAAAACATTTTCTTGTTACACCTTTTTGGCAAATAAATAGCGCTGTGTTGTAAATCTAAAGAGCATTCGAGTAATAATGATAATAAATTATATTTATAACGCACTTTACATTCGGGGGAATCTCGAAGTGCTAAAGTGTAAAGAAATCAAATTGTTTTGTAAGGTGTAATTAATCAAAATGTTTTGTTGACAGTAATATGTTGCATGCACCCCCACTCAATGCAATATTCCGATTAATATTGCGTTTGTGGAATATGAATCCAGGATCAAATCAAATGCACCCGTTTTGATCCATCTCAGGTGGCGGCCATTTTGCCACTTGCTGTTGCCACTGAAAATGGCAAATGAACGGAATTGAAAGCAAACAATCAATTTCCCAAGGAGCTGATCAAATCACAAAAAAAACACATGATGACATCACCGCAGGTGCTTCTGCAGCAATCACTAGTTAGGAGGACTGATGCCATCACTATGGCAACACTTTTGACAAAGAGCACAAATAGTTAATTGGAGGATCCAGTTAAACCACATACTCCCATCAGAGCCTCCAACACCTCCTCCCTTATCTGCTAACAACCCAGGCTCCTCCACTTGCCACCAATGACTACGTTTCCATTAGCTAGGTGTTGGGCGCCATCTTGTGGCATTCTAAAGAAATAGCTCAAACTAAACATTGGGGGAATAATTGACTTTTTCCACACAAATAATTGGTGATGAACATGAATTTGGTCAATTCATGAATACCATGAAAGAGCAGACAGGGCCTTGACTGTATGTTGATGAGTGACATGCTTTGTTGGGCCACTAGGGGGCAGTGCAATAAGGACGCTAACACGAGAGCTGAACATGATGTTCAGCTGTGCCAGTCATTGACCAAGACGGGGACCTCGGCTTGCACGTGCAAACAGAGAGAAGATCAGACAGGTCGGGGTCTGCGTTTTGCTGAGGGGTTGTTTTGACACATTGCGACAGGGAGTCGAACTTGAAAGCCCGCCCGACATAACTGCAGTTGAACGACACCAGCGCACAACAAAAGAACTCCGTCGTTACCTCTTCAGATGCTTCTCCAGCTCCCAGAAAAGAAGCTTCACGGCCATGGCGTCGCGACCCTGCGCTCCTCCGGCCCGGGCCAGCCCCTTCTCTCTCATTGATGCTCAGAGTAAAAACAAAAAGTCCATGCGGCGCCCCCCCGCCCCGACCCCTCACCCAAAACAAGCACCACCGCTGCGCCTCCTCCAGACCCGACCCCCCTGACTCCCCCTCGGCGCTTCACATTGGGGGGAGTCTGACCCGCTACGTAGTCCCGGGACTGCGCCCGAGGAGGACGGGGGGGAAAGGAGTGTGTCTGAATCCAAGACTGGTTAGTAGCGTGGTGAGAGGCTCAAGTGTGACGTCACTCCAGTAAGATTCACATCACCTCCCCTTGTGTTGTTATGTAAACTGTCAGGAGAGATTAGAGCAATCCATCCAATGGGATGAGCCCTTTTCGACCACATACCCACTTAGCGTCATCAAGCCCCGCCCAGCGTTTCCAACAAGATGCTCTCAAGAAATAGCGAGACACTCCAAGCCTGCAACGCTCCAAGCGGTTTTGGGTGGGAAAAGCCAACTGAGGAAACAACAGCTCGGATGTTCAAAACGCGAAGGACGTTGAAGTTATAGCGGGTGCACCAGTGGCTGCGCTGTCACTTGGCATTAGTGCACATACATTGGCCATACACACACACACAGCTCCGCTGGCCTCACGTGCATCTCCATGTGAGTCAGGGCGGACAAAGACTAAAGCCAAGACAAGAGTTTAGCTAGCTTGCCTCAAAATGTGGCAGCAAAGTGAGAATAATTCAATTAATAATTAAATTAATGTTTTTCTATTTACAGTAGGAGTTTACTGCGTGCTGTTTATTTCAAAGAGGGTGAGGAGACGGTTGTCAGAACAAAAGGCTATAAACCGGTTTCAGGGAGATCTTGGCCATGTTGAGATAGGTCCACTTTCAGCCAATCGTAGACGGCGCTGGTGCTTCGGCTCAACCAATACGGTGAGACCGTGACGCCGTGAATTCAGAGGAAGCCCAGATGGGACTCTTTCATTCCGGGCCCATCCGTCCAAAACACTATAAAGGGCTGACCCATATATGGTTCGAGGGTGAAGAATGGAGCTCACACTGGCGTCCATTTTTTTTTTCTCCTTTTTACGTGTGATTAGCTCACTCCCCTGTCAACTTCTCCATAACTTGTCCTCAAGTCCTGATGATATTCAATGATGTGCCACAAAGTCACGAGCGCTTGGACACGGGAACGATATTCCAGATGAGGAAGCTTCCGTTTGCAATCGAGGATCAAGCCCGCCCTCCGCCGTTGGCAAGACACGCACTAAAGACAGATAAGCAAAAGCCCAAATCTCACGAGAGCCTCCGGAGCCAGCACGCAATGTCTTACGTAAGCAGCCCGCTGCCATATGGTTCACCGGAGGAGAGATAAAGTCCAACATTTTCGCCCCTTTAGTGAAACCATGCGAGGATTTCCATCTTAGAGGGAAGAGGAGACATTCGATTTATAGGGAGGCCAACAAAGCTGTCGTGCCAAGAATTTGGGATCAATAATTCATGCATTTCTGTGGCTAGAACTCCATTTGGAACCACGCCCATTGGGAAGAGGGAGAGTTTGAGATGGTTAGAACAGGTAGAACACAAAGTATTGATTTTAGAGAAAGGTGTTTTTTTTTTTTTTTTTTAAAACAGAGAAATTGATGTTTTAGTTTTTTTTAACATCCAAAAGCACCAAGTGCATCAACATGAAGAAAGAAGGAGAAGCAGGAAGGAGAGGCACGCAAACGTGAATGTCATCTTGCTTTTCTTTCTTAATCTGTGAAGTACCACCAATTTTCTTGGTCGACTTAAGAAGCCAAATTTAAGGAGGCAAGTCTTTCTAAGCACAAGGATGGATTTTAAAATCAATCAGCACTTATTTGACAGTAAGATGGAAACACTTTCAAAGCGCCCGATTCGTTCTCGCATTGCGTGCAGGGAAGAGACCCCAAAGTGGTGAGAAAAGCACATTTAGGTAAGCAACTCTTAAAAAAAAAAAAACACGTTAAGATGATTATATAAAGCACAGTGGAAGCATTGCAAGCCGACACTGCCCCCGTGTGGCGAACCCTGGAATAACATGGCTGTGGAAGGGAATCAAAGGCTCCGCTTTTATTGTGTCCTTTAATAGCGAGCTCGCCATTTTGTCGAGTTGTTCGAATACGTCGTAAGTATAAATTATGTTGTAATTAAGCGACAGCAAGAAAATAATTAATTGGGGCCTAAGAAGTGTTCCAAAACAACTAGCCAAAACCCCAAACTGAGAATCCCAAGAATGCAAAATGATCCCCAACGCAGAAAACAAAGAACACTCCCCAAAACCAGTCAAACGAGCAAATAAAGAAACGATATTAGGGAAAAGCCGCCAAACATACACAAGCTCGTTTGTTCAGCCCGGTGTAAACGTTGATGACAAAGTGAAGCCAACACAACAGCTTGTGCAATGACTCGCTCAATCGAAACTGTTCCACGCAAGTGAATGGCCACGGTCATAAAAGTGACAAAAGAAATGACAAATGGATCCTTTTATGGTTGATAGCAGCAGGCGGACTTTGCTATCTGATACATCCATGAACTGCTGTCAAACATCTCGTCGGTAAAAATGATGTTTGTGACGTGGTGCGGCAGTTTTTCAAAATAATATCAGAATAATATACCGTAAATTCCGGACTATAAGCCGCACCAGCTAAAATTGGGGGATATTTTAGTTTTTTTCTTATATAAACCGCACCAGACTATAAGCCACACGTGCACACGCGTTTTTTTTACAAAGAAAGACCGTTCACAGAAAGCCTTTTTAAAGTTTTCATAAGATACTTTAACATGTCTTTCTCAACATTGCCTGTGACGAAGGTCACCTAGCGTGCATTCCTACTAAAGCTCATAATAGTCACAAGCAACACAGCCAGAATAAGCAGCAGCCATAGTAGTGTTTCAAAATAGTATTTTTGTTGTTGTTTTTTTCTTCAAGATACCGCAGTGTATAGAAGTGATCAAGTCATCACAAAAATCACGAAAAAAATCCTTGTATAAGCCGCACCTGACTATAAGCCGCAGGGTTCAAAATTTTGGAAAAAAGTCGCGGCTTATTGTCCGGAATTTACGGTATATCAGAATAATAATATCACCACCCGCGGGTTCAAATTCCTGCCAACAGATTTTGAGGACGACATGGAGGCACAATACATAAGCACGTGTCAGTCGGCGGAAGTTTCCAAGGACAAGGCGCACCCTTGCCTGTTGCTTTTCAAACACGCTTGTTTTTCAATTCCCAGAAAATATCAAGTAAGGTGCCAACATGCCTGCTTGCTCAAAGCAATCCGATAGAATAAGTGGCAATCATCCAAAGAATCTGGAGCCAAAGCAAAAAAAGGAATCAAAATATAAAAGCTTAGCAATACAAGCTCACGCAAAGACGAACGGCGGAAAATCCCAATGATGTTTTGGTGGCAAAGAAAACAAAATTAATTCCCGAGTGTTTGGATGAAAAGGCTGACACCAAAGATGGTCTGTTGCGGCCCACTTGAAGAAAAAACAACAACAACTGAGCAGACAACCAGACAAATACAATGAGAGATTTTTAAAAACGGACGATATGGACAACAGACGACTTGCAGACAACAGCTGTGGTTAATTCAACTGAATTCATTAAAGTGGTTCATGAAGCCAATTCGAAGCTTCGTTTTCTCATCGACAGCGATTTATTTCGAGAGAGAATCTGAAGAAGCCGGTAGATCTCATCTCACCTGTCCTCCTCCCCTTCAGCGTGCTGAGTCCTCAAGCCAGCGGCGGCGGCAGCAGCGACAAAAGCGCTGGCCTCCACGGACATCCCCATGTGGGCCAAGCTTCTGGCAGTGACGCCGGCGTCGGCGGCCGTCGCTCCGACTCCGGCGGCGCCCAACCTGGGAAGTCCGAGCAGGGCCTGGTGCTGAAACAGAAGTTTCTGCGCGTCTTCCAGTTGAGATGTTTTAAGGGAGCTCCCTCCTGCCAGAGGGGCCGAGTAGAGGGCGCCGCCTGGGGTGAGAAGGGGCTGTAGGTCGGCTTGAAGTGCAGTCAAAGGCAAGTACTGGGCCCCCAGCGCCGCTGGAGCCAGATGTAGGGGACGAGGCGGCGGCGGGCCGGCGACGGAGCTTTCCACGGCAGATGGAGCCACATGACCTTGACGGGGCGACTGCTGTGCCAGGCTGCCAAGCGGCTTTGCCGCGACCGCCGAACCCGGTGACACGCTCACGTGCGCCACGGGAGGCTGCACCTGGGTTTGGAACGGAGCAGTGGGTTGGATAAAGTCTGGCTGTAGACCACCCAGCTGAGGCGCAACATAACCTCCCGTGGTTTGAGCCTGGTGCTGCTCCACGGCGTAAGGAGACACCAGGGAGGGGGGGTGGTTCATTCCGACTTGTGGGGCGGCTGCCCCGAGCATCTTCGTTTGAGCTGCACCTACTAGTTCCTGGGGTGACACGTAGGCGAGGGTGCTGGGTTGGGCCGGAACTTGCGGTGGGCTCTGCATCGTATGAGGACCGGAGAAGTCCTGGTTCGGCAGCTGATAAGGCTGCAGTGTGTGAGGCGGCTGGACAGCTGGAAGACTCGGACTTACTCCCGCATTAGCGGGCTCGGTCTCTGCGGACGACTCTGCAGCTTTGGGTGCCTCAGCGGTCGCCGCCGCCGGTGGGATATCCTTCTCGTAATATTCGGTACATGTCCATCGTCCTTTGCGGAAGGGCTCGGAGTTGGTGTCCAGTTTGACCACTCTGAAACGAGAGCCGGTAGTCGTCTGAGCGTTGGACGCGCTGGCCGACTGGCCTGTTGCGCCGCCAACGGAAGCTGGCGGTCCACTCACGCCGGTGTGGTCAGAACCCGACTGGCCGGACGGGGGAAGCGGAGTGACAGAAGGGAGACTCGGATGTGCGTCCGCAGTTGTCCGTCCAACACCAGGGGCTGATGGTTGTGTTGTTGCTCCTGTGGGTTTGGAGCTATCCAACCCCGGTGGTCTCTGGGATGGGGTCGCTCCGGTTTTGGAAAGCGGCTGGCTTGAGGTAGCCAACGGTGCTGACAATGACGTTTCACCTCCTCCCAGGTTATCAGAGGGATCCTGATGACTGTGCTGCTGAGGATACAAATGATGGGGTACTGTCCCGTTCACCATGGTGGGATGCTTCTGGGCTCCCTGGCCGGAATGTGGATACGGAGGCTCATTGGGCGACACAAGGCCAGGGGTGTCAACACCATGGAGACTGTTTAATGTCTCGTCCGATGAACTTCTCTCCGGTACGCCGGTGTCTGTGGCTCGGGACGCTGACGCATCCAGTATATCAGAAGAGGACAAGTCCTCGGTGTGGGACTCGTCCAGGTCGTCATAACTCTCGGTGTCGTCGGCCAAACTATTACTGCCGCTTACGTTGATCTGAGCAGACGTGACACTTGTTATCTGGAAGCCACTCTTTTTCTTCACTTGAGCTCCAGGCATTTGGGACGCGGGCTGTTGATGGGGTCCCGGAGAGGAGGCTCCGGCAGGGGGACTGTCTTCAAGCGCATTGACTCCAGAACCAGTGGAGGAGGCAGGTGCCCCGCCGCCGCCGCTGCCCCTGCGGTAATGAAACACAGTTTTCCTGCTACCAGTAGGGGGTGGGTCTCCACAAAAGTCCTGATGGTGCATCCCTGCCAACAGGAGGCTTCAGGTTTTGGGGGATCCTTGGAGAACTACCGGTGGGCTTTTGACTCTTAACTAGTAGCTAACGCTCAGCTATCATGCTAGCTAGATTATGATGCTCAAGATCCATCTGTAAAGTCCTTCGAGTTAGGATGTGCTAACTCAGAAGCTCCTCACAAAAGAGATTGGAAAAAATGGATTTGAAATTCTGCTAGCCACTGGTTAGCCCTGTTAGGTCAGCGGGAACAACTCCTTTCACTAAACACAGTTATCGTACCTTAATGCATCTTTTATATCACACAGACGGAGCCAAATGCAAGAAAGAAGATTTAGCCGTAAATAGTTTGGCTGCGGTCAGGTGGTCTACGAAGCTTCCGAGCTGTCCAACCTATGTCGCATGAAATCGGTCGCCGAGTCGCAGACGTCCTCCTCTTCCCCAAAACAAACTTGGCGATTTTTACACTCCACCAGCGATCAAGTGACAAAGATAACTAAATGGCGCCTGTGTGAAAAAGCGTTGTCATGCACAATTCGTATGTCCTATGGAGTCCTTGTTTGCTGTATCATTGCCAACCGGCGAGCAGCGGTAGCTAAGCTAAGCGAAGCTAACGGGCTGTCAGGTTCAGAGGGGACGGGAAAGCCAAACACTGAATATGCGCATGCGCAAGTCTACCCTTTCATTACGAAATGTGAATCTCTGATATGAAATAAAATTTCAGTTTAGTTTACATTAGCAGTACTAAACCAGACTCGAAAAAGGTGCAAATAGTCCAAAGTGCGCCGCTGAATTTTCATTCATTAAAAAAAAATCATAAAATGACAATCGTAAACATTTCGTCATCATAAGGAGGTACAAAATGTGACAGTTTTTATTTTTAGAAAGCTTCTAGTTTAGTTTTAGTAGTGATTGCAACTATTTTCAGCTACCCGCAAGAACTCTGACGAATATATTTATTGTTTGCAAACACAAAGGTCTGATAGTTTGATATTCCTTGACGCTGAAATGGCTGAAGCTGTAAAATAATCTAGGCCACCAGGGGGCACTGCTGCTCTGCCAAGCACTTGTCTGCTCTAAACCCAGGACGTTTAGCTACAAGATATGTATTTTAAAACAAATAAATGTGTTAATACTTTGAAAGTAATTCAAATCTTAAAATCGAGTGCAATGTGTATGATACCAAACAAAAGGAGGGCTTGCAAATCACAAAATGTATTTAATGTTTTTTTGAAATTGGAAAGTCAAGTTCATCTGAACATTTACAAAAAAATTATAACAATTCCTAAAACATTATTTATTTGGTACAATAGTGTTTTATACAGCAAATATATTTTGTATTTGGAAATCCTGAAAGTCTGAAGTGTTAAGGAAGATTCTGGGATTTGTTTCTTAGCTGTAGAAAAAAAAAAAAAAGATACAATCTGTAATAAAATGTAATTCATTTTATGAAATGGTATTGACAGTTTGTGTCGATCTGTTTCGCAATTTCTGACAAACACTAGCCCGCACACACGCACACACACACACGCAAACAACGATAAAGGCAAACCCAACTTGTTTGCTCCCACATTTTTTTCTGGTCACTTTTGCAAGCATAAAGCAGGTGTAAACATCACAACGTGTAAAAAGGATCAGCTGTATCCCGCACACAGTCTTTTCTTTGGTTATCTTCTACGACGGTCAAAAAGGTGACATGGTGACTTGCAAAGGCACAATGGAAGTGAACAATCCACCCGAGTGAATTCCCACACTTTGTCCTCAGCGGTCACGCTTTTCTCCATTGATGTTACTGCTGGGCCCTCTTGCCTGATTGGGGTGTTTACCGCCGCTGGAATGAACCTCCTCGTCTGAGCTGCTCTCGATGTCGCTGCGCTCGTCTTTAGCCACCTGAGACGTCGCAAAGGGGCAGCGGAGATCAGTATTTGCATTTCGATGTGGCGTACGTAAGAAAAGTGCAGCGCTGGGAAATATTAAAAAAAAAAACATAAAGCTACCGTATTTTCCGCCCTATAAGGCGCACCTAAAAACCTAAAATGTTCTCAAAAACCAACAGTGCGCCTTATAGTCCGGTGCGCCTTATATATGGATCAAATTCCTAAATTCAAACTGGCCCGAAGTATTGTGTCATGAAATCAATCATAAGTGGCCCGCTGAAGACTATGAATCATGACTCAAAAAGACTATGGATCATTATTTTATGATTATAAAGTAATTTGTTCCATCTGAAGTTGAAATAAAAAAGATAAAATGGAGAATGATTTGATTTGGATTAAAAATCTGACATGCATTAATGGTGCGCCTTATAGTCCGGTGCGCCTTATATAAGGATAAAGTTTTAAAATGGGCCATTCATTGAAGGTGCGCCTTATAGTCCGGTGCGCCTTATAGGCCGGAAAATACGGTACTTGATGTCGACTGATGTGATGTTGAGCCCAACTCACCTTTCCCTTAAATATGGCTTTAATTGCAATGCGCGCAATGAGGTAGAACCAGATAACATGAAGAGTCTGCAGGACCAAAAGTAAACCGTTCAGCACCCACCAGGCCTGGTATGGGCCTGCCATCTCCCAGCTCTCAAATAGAACGCTGTTAATAATCCTGCGTACAGATATTGATTTGAATATGTCATCCATCAATAGGGCGCCGATTCATCGCTATAATTTGTCACAAAACATTTGTCTCACCAGAAAGGAAAGATGACAAGGCGAGCGATGAAAAAGCTGATGCTGAACACCACAAACAGGCCGTCGCACAGCCGTTGGTATTTGGCGTAGTTGGCAAGCTTGGCTGCCTGTGTGAAATAGTAACATCAGTGATAGGCAGAAAGCAAACAGCAGCATAGGATTCACTTGAAGAAAAATAAAGTGCTTATGTAAGCGCGGAGACTCGTATCGTTCCTCAATGACACAGATCACAATTTATTGGTAGGCAATGAAATGCTATCAGTATCACGATAAAGTCGGTGTCCTCGGGAGCGGAGTCACGCAGTCATCGTGAAAACTTATCAGAAGAGAATTCGGAGGTTTTATGATTCAGCGGTCAAACATACCAATGGAACAATCACGTTAAGCTCAAACAATTGAACCATTCAGTCGTATGGAATGTCCACGATATCGTACGTTTCGGATTAAACGTCGCTCGGGAGTAAAAGTCGTATAAAAATGCTTGATGATGATGAAAAAAAGAAACATACTTTAATCGACTAATTTGCGTTTTCATTTTTTTTTTTTTTTACAAAATCCGAGACCAAGCACAGTCGAGTTCAAACATTTATGATGTGTACCGTATTTTCCGGACTATAAGGCGCACCGGACTATAAGGCGCACCATCAATGAATGGCCCATTTTAAAACTTAATCCTTATATAAGGCGCACCGGACTACAAGGCGCACCATTAATGCATCATGTCAGATTTTTAATCCAAATCAAATCATTCTCCATTTTATCTTTTTTATTTCAACTTCAGATGCAACAAATTTCTTTATAGTCACAAAATAATGATCCATAGTCTTTTTGATTCATGATTCATAGTCTTCAGCAGGCCACTTATGCTTGATTTCATGACACAATGCTTCGGGCCAGTTTGAATTTAGCAATTTAGTCCATATATAAGGCGCACTGGACTATAAGGCGCACTGTCGGCTTTTGAGAAGATTTTAGGTTTTTAGGTGCGCCTTATAGTCCGGAAAATACGGTACTTTTTTCCAAATTTGTATGCTTTAGGACTTTTTAAACAATTTTCTTTGTCAGAATAGATCTGCCCCAAATTGGCAAACAGACTACATTTGTAAACGGACTCAAAAAAAAAAAACCCACCAAAAATATGCTCCAACAAAATCCTCTCTTTACCTCAAGGAAGATGTCTGATGCGTCATGCACACACATGACCAGAGTGCCTGCTCTTAACATGTTGATGGCGTAGGAGAAGGTGATGAGGAAAATGGTGGCCAGGTGGTGCACGAGCATGATGAAGAAATCCTGACGTGGATGAAATGAAGACAAAATGGGTGGATCACTTTGGAACGTGTGAAAATGATACGAAAACACAAATCCCTTCATGGGAATATCCACGATTCAAATAAAACGTGTGAATTTTTGATTGATTTTTTTTAAAAATATGGCATGCATGGAGCCAGCCCTGTTATAATAGAATTTTAACGTCTATAGTCGTCAGTGGTACTGAATGAGTTAATTGGTGAAACAGATTCAGGCGACAAGACAAAGTAAACAAACCAAAAAAAAAAACAGATTAAAAATAGCGAGCAGACGGTCGCTCATGTTACTTCTTAACGAAGATGCTCAAGTCCAAACAATGTTGCATTTAAGAAACTCTGACAAGAACAAGTTGTCCCCACGAGTTCCTGGAGAAAATGTAACCAATTAAAGGAAGCACGACTCGCCACCTCTGCTTAACGGCCAACGAGAAGCAAAATGCCGAGCGACCACGCGCTACCGTCGCCCAACCTGTTTTACCAGAAAATCCGTCATCGGCTTATTCCAATACACTCCGACAATAACGAAAATCGACACGGAGGTTACGTATGAAATGACATGGCAGAAATGGTGACGGTAGGAGTTTTTCGTGCCTGTGCTGACCCACCTTACGTTTTATGTCAGTGAACTGGGAAAACATCAGGGAGCAGTAGAAAGCCAGCTCGGCCACATAGTGATTCAATTGTTGATGACTCTGATGCTAGGAAAGGGTCAAATAAAAAAAGACCTTTAATAATTCCATAAGATTAGCATGTGGAAGAACTTAATATGAACCTGGAAGGGATACGTGTCCCAGCATCGTCGGGTATTCCACATCCAGGGCGACTGAAAGAAACACGTCGATCGGGGTTAATGCCATAAAACAGCTTGATAATCATTTCAGCTTCACTTACCCTCCATAAGTGATGAATGGCATAAATAAAAATCCCCAAGTAAAATGTGAACCGCCACCTGAAGGGGGGGAAAAAAATAAACAGTATTTTTTTTGTTTTTTTTATGAATGCCGTAATTTTCGGACTATAAGTCGCACCAGCCATAAAATGCCCAAAAAAGTGAAATATATATATGTATATAAGTCGCTCCTGAGTATAAGTCGCCCCCCCCACACAAACTATGAAAAAAAAAACACGACTTATAGTCAGAAAATTACGGTGGTTAAAATGTCCACATTTTAAAACTTACATGCTCTCACAGAACTTTGTCTGCATGCTGGGTTTGTCTTGATTGCGCCGGATGCGAAACCATCTCTGTATTTTCCGTACATCCCAGTCCAGTTGCTTGGAAAGTCCTTCCAGTTGCTTTGCATCTGGACACTAGCGAGGACCAGACAGGAATGACCACAAAAGTCCCAAAATTCCAACGGAGGGGCGGTACCACGGGATCATAACATTAGTCGAAATAACTACCGTTTTGGATTGATACAGCTTCTCCAGGACAGCATTGGGCTGGGCTTGTCGCTGCACTCCCGCCTGAATCTGGAGTATGTGGGCACAGGGCTTGGCCACTAGCCTACACACACAGGCCCAAAAAAAAAAAGTGGGGGAAGGGACACAGAAATGCTGTAGTTAAGCAAGACATTCAAACAGGGCAAGAGTTAACTACTTAGTTTAACCTTTAGCCAATCTGGTGAGCCTCTAGTTTACAAAATGGTGTTAGAAGGAGAACATTTGGGGAAGGCATGGGAAACAAGAAATCCCTGGGAATGTTGCACCTAATGACCTGCTGTCATGTGAGCATAGAGACGGGAAGATCTCCCTGGACCCAAAAACTTGATGGATGTCACAAGACGATCTGCTTCAACCGACTCGTTTTAATCCCACGTTGTTTATAGTTTCCCCCAGATTCGGGAGAAACGCAGTCAGGGTTTGGGCCTGATCGTTAACTCAACTTTGACCAATTTAAAAGAAAACAGTTCAACAGGCCGCGGGATTCTCAATCATAACATGTTCTTCAAGAGACGCCCGAATGGACCACGTGACTGACACATTGTTAGATACTATTTTCTGTAGATCTAGTTGACCTCATGTCATCTCACCCGTGTTATCTAAATATAGATTTGTAATATAGCTCTACGCGGACTTAACCTGTGTTGTGCTCCCTTTTCGAGTGTTGTTTAATGAGCTGTCGACGGAAGTCTCGAGTTTTACCTTTCGAATAAGATCCTTAGCACAAAAATCCCCACGGATAGCGGAAGGGCGTACAGCAAGTCTCCCACTCGAGGGTAATCCACGCCAGGTGGTGGATGCTCCAGATCCGCCCAGGAAACATTTTGGGGAAGCCAAAATTTCTCGCTCCAAAACCAAGCGGACAACGAGGACGTCATCGGGGGAAGCAGCAGTTGTACTCGAGTAAAGGCAGCGTTTTCAGTGGGGAAAAGTTACGCTTCCTCCTCCCTTCCTAAAAAGATCAGCTTGGGCGCTAAGTAGGCATTACCGCCGCTTAACTTGGAAGAGTAAAGTGTGCAGGGCGGCTAGCTTGACACGTAAAAGGCGACACCCACAGTTAAAACTTTCAATGACGCGCCCCCCCCAATCGAAGTCAAGCTTGCCGGAAGCCGCTCGCCCCGCCCATTCCGCCAAGTCACCGTCCAAGCTAAACGCCGGCTAGCTTTAGCCTTACCTGCTTTTAGCTATTTGCTAAGCTAGCTATGTTTTGACGAGTACAGGCTTTAGCTAATCTAAAAAAAAAAAAAATGCTCGCAAATAGTTATACGGTGTGTTGCTGCTGGGTTGCAGTGTTCATTTGTTACTTTGTTAGTGTCTAGCTAGTTCGTAGGTGTCAAAGTCAAGGCCCGGGGGCCAGATACGGCCCGCCACATCATTTTAAGACAAATTGTGCATCCGATTCGTGTGTCATTAATAGAATTGCAAATTGTCTTCACTTTTAATATTTATTTTTTAAATATTTGACCAGTTTTTACTCGTCTGATTTGAAAACGAGTTTGTTTTGTAGCCGTCATATAATATGAGGTGCTCATACATTTATATGGGTCGACAGTCATAATGGCCCTTTGAAAGAAGCAATGACTACAATGCGGCCCGCGAAAAAAAACGAGTTTGACACCCCTGGTCTAGCCCGTAGGTGTCAAAGTCAAGGCCCGGGGGCCAGATACTACCCGCCTTATCATTTTTATATGGTGACAAATTTTTGAATCGAATTGATGTCATTACCAATTATCTTCACTTTTTAAAAATGGAGCTATTGCCATAAATTTTGATTACCGTTCATCTTTTTAAACAATTTGAACAATTTTTAATTACATTTTTTTTTTGTACCCATGTATAATGCGCACCCCAGATTTTAGGATAATAAATTAATTAGATTTTGCGCATTATACACGGAAAAAAAGGTATTCATCAGATAGTTGTGTAGCCTGTACCGTATGTATATAGACGACTTTGACAGTCATAATGGCCCTACGAGGGAAACCATGACAAGAAGTGCGTCCCGTGACAAAAACGAGTTTGACACCCTTGGTCTAGCCTAATAAATTCCTTACTTCTGCCAAGTTGACAGACAAGAAAGGTCACGTGCAGTGTTTCCTCCATCACTGTAGCAACATATTAGAATCTAATCTTGATGATCCTGCAAATAGTCAAACGCAACAATACGGCTGCATAGTACCGCTCTCCCGACAGGTTGTAGCCGTAGGAACCCATTGAAGCCGAGGATGAAACTTAGAATCTGACTGGAGCCTGGGGCCAAACTGGAATATCAGGATTTTATCACCAGTAAAAAGCTGCAACGTAGGCTAGCTAGCATAGACTCGAGTAAAACAGTGGCTAACGTTGTGATTCTGTGGCTAATTGAAATGTGTAGCTACTGGACAGAGCATCCCCTCACCCCACCGTCGATGATCATTTTTGGGGGTGCATGTCTGTCGCTGATTGTAGATGAACCTGCAAAAACTAGATCCTAAAGGTGAAGAGAGAATCTTTGCTCGGTTGGATAAGCAGTCGATTTGGCGGTGCGCAAACAGGTTGGTGACGTTTAATGAAAGCACGAGCAGAGCAGCAAAGTCAAACAATTAGTCAAGTGAGGATAATAATCTGGTGCACGACAATACAAATCAATGTGAGGCCAAAGGTCACGCAGAACCGTTTCGCAAAATGACACCTCTTTTTATGTTCTTCGGAAGAATCCTGTTTGTTAAATTAGCAGGAAGGTTTTGGGAAATCAAATATATGCAAATCCACCGAAAATAGCGAAGGCTGCAATAGTTGATGATTGACCGAAATATGTCAATGATTAGTAACGTCTCATCCTAAATCTCCATTTCATGAGGATCTTGTCCAACTAAGGGCAAGGTCTGTGTGTAAAATCGGATGACATATCACCGCTCAACATCTGACATTGTTTCGGAGGTCATGCTCTGGGTCAACTTTTGAATGTGCTCCTATTAGCTCAAATGGTCTCTGGTTTCTTTCAATTCTAATTAGCAAGACAGCTTTATTCATACAATGTGCTTCAAACTCAATGTGTATGTTCTTCTGTAGGTTTTTAGCTTGTATTTTTTAATCTTTTTATTCTATTTATTTTTTATTTTATGCACTGATCGGTTGGCACTTTCGTTGTACATGTGTGACAATGACAATAAAGATCTATTCTATTCTATGTGCTTCACATAGTAGTTGCAAATATCCATTTAAAGACAACATACAGCTTTTAAAGAATGGAAGACATTTAAAAAACTGAAACATTGAAGACAATTGAAAGCAAAGTAGACAAATGAAATGTTGGAAAAGTTGCTTATGGAAATGCTCTAAAAGAACTTTGGGCTAACTTCAAATCTGATGGCATCTTATTGTTCCATTAGCTTGCAGCATAGCAGTTAAATGCTAATGCACCATGTTTGCTTTGAACTCAACTGAGTTGCCTGCAAAGTGCTTCATCACCTCACTTCTGCCATCTAGTGGAACTATATTAAATTGTTCTGCCTCACAATATATGCAGTGAGCAAAAATAGATCAACAAATCGACATGATTTGGCGTTGCCTAAATGAATAGCAAAGCAAATCATTGCTATAGATGGCACTAAATTTAACATCCGTCTGGAGGCGTCTTTTTGCAAGTGTATGTCAACAGAATGAAATGCAATCTCCGATTTAGGATAGTTTTGCGTTGAACGATATATGGAGGACATCTGTGACGTTCTGCATCATCATCAGCAGGCCACTCGAAACAAAACCTCTTAGTGTCAGTATGCAGCTGGAGCTTCCGTGATGCCGGCCGGCCGGGACTCAGATGCATGACCTAGTGTGGAGGGGCAGGCCAACGCCACAACAAAACAGAGGGGTGCCATCTTGTCGGGGGATTTATTTGACCAATTAACGAGCGATTCGTTTTAATCAGACTTAACTTATTTGCTTTAGAATAGATTGTGGACCACAACTTTGTCGCTTGTGTTTTTTTTGTTACGAAATTAGCGATATCTGGTGCTAAGTGCAGAGATCAACCCCCCCCCCCCCCCCCCGCCCCAGGTCCCCGTTTGGACTATTCCGTTGAGCATCAGAAAAAAATCGGATAGTTGGAGAAGAGTTCTTCATGTCAAGGACTGCTGGAGCCGCAGAGCAATACTAACCTTGTCTGGATTATTGAGGTAACTATTTCAACTAAATTTGACAATTTCCTTGCGATTAATTAATATCCTCACGGTGCAACTTGCTCGTGAAAAAAACATGCACTGTTGGATTTGTTGTTAATGTATTTCAAATCTTTAACCACCACCTGTGCTTTTTTTTTTTTTTTTCCCTATTTTGATTTTGTCTCATTCTAATGCAGGTAAAATCACGGAAGAAAAGAAAATGAGTGACCCAATGAGCAACATATCACGAATTAAAGGTAATATTTTGTTATCTTTGGCCAGACAAGAAATAATGACATTGAGTAATCACGAAAAGCAAAATTATAAGTCATTCTGAAGCGTCAATTAAAGGCAGTGCCATGACTTTACAATCTGATATGTCTCATGTGTCAACACCCTATTAGAAGAGTCTCCTTGACCTGAGAATATCTCAGCAGACTAACTAATGACTTTACAAAAGAAAAATCATAGAATAATGTGATATTATGACTCCACCTTCAAGAATTCACGAGTGGATTCATTTTGGCCTGAGGATTGCACTGCATTTGCAATGCTTCACTGCACAACATGGAGAACGTTTGTGACATCCTCACCGCAGTGTTTGTCTTTCCGGAATCCATTTTTTATATAACCTTCTTTGCCCATATGATGGGCATTGTCTACCGATTAGTCTCATTCTATAGATGTTAAAACAGGCCGTGTCATTCATTGGGGTGGAAAGCGACAGGGCAGCTGGGCAGCCGCCATGACTTTAGCTTTCAGCACTTGAGCTAAAAAAAGAAATTCCTCTACTTTTTTTTTTTTTGTGTGTGTGTCATCACGATGCTCAGTATCCTATCTCACCAAAAGGTATTTTTATACATTCTAATCCAATTAATACTTGGATTGGCTTGACACTCAAGCCATGATGGGTCAGCTAATGTTATTGTGGTAGATTTTATTTCTTTTTTAATTTCATTTGGTTTTCTTTTTTATTTATTTAATATTTAATTTATTTAATAAATATTAAATATATATATTTAATAAAAATATTTATTTATTTATTTATTTATACATGCTTCTCTCTCTCAGCTCGACAAAGACCACCCCTATTAACAAGGAGCCCACTTACTTTCTCACTCATAAATATGCAAGCATGTCGGAACGTACAAACAGATTGGACGCAACACAGCATGCCCGGGCCGGGCCTTTGTCTGGCGCACAAGCAGGCTGGTCATGCGCTCGAGCCGGAGGGTGCCACCAGCCTCCAGTAGTCCCCCTTGTTTGTCACGGATTTATCGGTGTCATCCGTCGGCGCCTCTGTGAACGGTACATTAAGACGACGAGTCCCGCTTTGGCAAATCCTGCGTCGCACTCATCGGACGCATCCTTTTATGGCGTGCGTGCTTTGAAATGTTGTGACTCATTTTCCTCCCCCTGCCTAAAATGCTCGGTCCAAGATGAGGTCATCTCTTTTTCTAGCCAACACAGATTAGTGGATCAAGATATTCGCCGGGAAGCGGAAAGCGCTAAGCATTCGCGGAGCTTGTTTTCGTCCAATACCAAACATAATGAGTGACGGACTCGATCCGATAGGAAATGCAACATTTTATTCTTTTCTGGGTTGCCAATTAGCTTACGTAATAGGCTTGGGAAATTAACTGGCGTGTCAGCCCTGGTTATTCTCATATTTGGGACTGGAGCAGATTAAAAAAGAGAGCCTTTAAGTTACCCTTCTATTTTTATGATGACACCCAACGCCATGGTGTTCTCCTGGTTATGCCCGCGACAAATGTTCAGCCTCGACATTCCGCAGCGTCTGTGGGAAGATAGGAACGTTTACATTAACGGCCGACCGCTCTCTTGTTAGAATAGCGCTTTTGATTTTGGATGAACCATTGTTCTTTATCGCAGATGATCTCACCCGCTCAAATATGAGCTCCTCGAGCGACTATGAGAAAACAATCCAGCGCTTGAATGATGAACTTGGGAAGGCCCAGGATCAGGCTAACATGGAGAGACACAAATGCATGGAGTTAGAAGGTAATTTTTTTTTGCAGTCTACTCAATAGAAAAAATATGACATTTTGAAAAGCTTCTTACCACCGCTGTTGGAAATAATGAGCTGACTTTAAACAGGGCAACTGCGGCGGCTCCAAGATGAAATGGACATCCTCAGAGAGCAGACAGACGTCTCCTCCAGTTTACGTGACGAGCTGGAAAGTTCACGTGACGAGGTGAAGTCGCTGAAACGCCTCCTGGAGGCTGCTTCCGCCGAGCGGGACCATGACGTCGGCGCCGTCGAGTTCGACCTGGCAACCGTTTCCAAGGAATTGGACAAATGGCGTCAGACCGCCAGCAAGTACGAGCGTGAGATTGATGACCTGCAGCGGGATCTCCAGCAGCAGGGCAAGCAGTGGCAGAAAACGGCAGAAATTCAAGGTGCCTCCGGCTGCAAATGCACTTTGTGATACGAGATTTTTTTTGTATTGTTATTCCTTAAAATAATCCATTGGTTAATTCTCATTGGCTGCTGGACAAATGAAATCCGGACAATCTCATGATCATTATTGCGGTCTACACATTTCCGAAATGATATTTTTGCTCTGACTTGCTAGCGCAAGCATGAGTTACGAGCGCTGCTTGCTGGCAGTAAAGAAGCTTTCAGCTGTTCAATGACATGCCCGGTTTAAATTTACCGTCAGACTAAACATAAAACAAAAAGAATTGCACGCGTATTTAAAACGACAAAACTGTTCCCCTCAAATAGCATGATGCTGACTTATCATGTAAATTCCCATTGACAAGCTAAGGTTAGCATCAATAGTTGCGGGCACAAACTACTTAATGCTTTACATTGTAGTTATGTTCTTATTCTTTGTTTTTATAAAGTGCAATATTGTAGAGTGTCTTTATTCTTGATTAAAACAGCAAAAACATAAAAGTATGTCTTTTGGGGGGGGGGGGGGCATCAGGAACGGATTAATAATATTTCCATTTGTTTCAATGGTGATCGACGATTTGAGATATGACCGTTTTGAGTTGTGTGTGTGGTCATGGCACAAATTAACTTGTATCTCAAGGCATGACAGTATTTAGGATAGTTTTGATTCAGCTTTGCATCGTTATGGAGGAGTGTGAAAAATTATTATTTTTAAATGATTAATTATTAAGTTAATTAAAGATGAATTATTATTATTAATTATTAAATTATTTATATTAATTATTAGTTCCTAATTTTTTTGCAGATCTGTTGGTAAATTTTAACTTATGGACATGAATAAAATTTGTTGGGTCTTTTTTTTTTTTCACAGCAAATGAGGTGCAGTCCATGCAGGTGGAGTGTAACGGCCTTCAGAAGGAGTGTTCTGGTCTGCGATCGGAGAAACAGGAATTGGTGAATAAGCATCAGAAAGAAAAGGGCAATCTGCAAAGTGAGTGCACTTCCCTCAGGGCAGAGAAAGAGGAACTCCTGAAGGCCCAAAAGAAAGAGAAGCAAGAAAGTGCAGCACTCTGTGCTAAAAATGAAGCAATGCAGCAGAAACAGCAGCAGTTGGAGAAGGAACTTGTCAGGTCAGTGCTAAGGATGCTTTTACTGCATCTTATGAGAGGTAGCCAATTGAATCCATCCCAGAGGTTCCCCTTCTCCATGTTCTCAGCATCTTAAAAGTATTCCGAATTCATAAAGGCAACCATGTTTTGGGATACGATCACCTGTCTGGTTTCTTTGACGTCACAAAGGTCATAACCACCATCTGCTGAAATGATTATTTTTTTTTGGTGTTTGCTCCTAGTTCACGTGGCCAGAATGCAGAATTGAGCAACGACCTGAAAGTTCTGGAGAGATCTCAGCAGGAGCTGGAAAAGAAGCTGGCAGCTTTGGAGCTTCAGCACCAACGGGATAGCAGCGAGCTACAAAGCCAACTGGATGAAGCTGATCGTTCCAAGGAGGCCCTGCGGAGACAGGTGAGGATGAAATCAGCTTCTCAGGTTTTTAGTAAGCCAAGGCAAATTCTGTTCTTGACACCAGAAGAAAATAAATAATTAAAAAATAATTAATCACTTTTTTTTCCAGAAATGAAAAGAAAATGTAACGTGTGAAAGGAGCCTTGTAGCCTCAGATGACATCAAGATCAAATCGTATTATGATAACCGGGTTACGCAACAGTTTTGTGCTAACGCGGCTAACGTGCGCTGTGTTTGATGTCCCAAACGGGCACGACTCGTTTTGTCATCTTGTGACAACATCCTGCAGACAAGCAGACAGGGATTTTTCACGGCAGGTTTAGCAGGCAGTCGGAGTGCTCGTCCGGACGAATGCATCGATACGTTTAGCAGAAAGCTAACGGGTTGTTTTGAGTGATTGCAAAAAAAGGAAGACTAGCACAAAGAGGTGAACCGTCTTAGTTGCGATCAGCCAATCAAGTGCCCTGCTGATCAGGAGAAACCAGTTATGTGTGTGTACGCAAAACTCTCACCACCTTAGTAACCTTTCCGCAACCATCTCCAGAAACAGACTGCCGTCCGCCAACGTATTTAATGATAATAGGTTGTCACATGCACTCATCACAATATTTGTCATTCTGGCACGTGAGTATGTGATTGCATCATCGAGGCTTTGAAGTACCGTATTTTCCGGACTATAAGGCGCACCGGACTATAAGGCGCACCTTCAATGAATGGCCCATTTTAAAACTTTGTCCTTATATAAGGCGCACCGGACTATAAGGCGCACCATGAATGCATCATGTCAGATTTTTAATCCAAATCAAATCATTCTCCATTTTATCTTTTTTATTTCAACTTCAGACGCAACTAATTACTTTATAATCACAAAATAATGATCCATAGTCTTTTCGAGTCATGATTCATAGTCTTCAGCGGGCCACTTATGATTGATTTCATGACACAATGCTTCGGGCCAGTTTAAATTTAAGAATTTGGTCCATATATAAGGCGCACTGGACTATAAGGCGCACTGTCAGCTTTTGAGAAAATTTTAGGTTTTTAGGTGCGCCTTATAGTCTGGAAAATACGGTAATATAAATATATCGTCGCTCGAGATGGAAAGTTGGTTGAAATGCGATTTGAAAATGTAATAATGACTATGTAAAAAGATGTTGATATCACCTTTTACAAAAGTACGCACATAAAACACAAGCGGCGCGTAATCAAACACAAGATGGTATAAACACATTCAACGAGCCCCATTAAAGGTCATTTAAGCAGAGCTAGTGATAAACAACTTGAACCCAAGTTGTCATTTGGGCTGTAAAAGCAGCCAGACAGTCTCGGCGAGTAAGAATTAGCTGTAGCTAAAATATTCTAGCTATTTTCCCATCCCTGTCCATTGAGTTGAATTCAAATCCATTTTTTTATAGTATGAGGCGACCAAGACGGAGTTGACTGACCTGAAGGACGACTACGAGAAGACAGAGCAGGAGAAGCTGTCACTTGTGACTGAATTGGAGGAGTGTAAAGCCAACATGAAGGATCTGCAAGAGAAAGGAACAAAGGTGCGTTCAGGTTGCTTCATCTCGCTCAGGTCGATCGAGACATCGATTACCAAATATAAATTGATTTAGTTCATTATTTCCAAGAATTGTATCATTTGTATGATTCAATTAATGTCGTTCTCACTCATCCGGTGTGTTTCCCGTTGCTTGACAACATTGACAACCGTGTGAATCCCATAAAAAAGGCACAACTTACCGAAGGGTGTTCCTCGATTAATAGTTACCGTTTTTTTCCATGTATAATGCGCCCCCATGTATAATACGCACCCTAAAAATGGCATGTTGATGCTGGAAAAAAAGCCTGTACCCATGTATAATACGCACCCAAATTTTGACTCCTACTTAAGTCCGTGAACGTAAAATGATTTCAGAAAAAAGATCATCTTTGGGAACAACCGGATGTTCCATGATATCCGGATTTAAAAAAAAAATAATAATAATATATATATATATTTTTTTTGTACCCATGTATAATGCGCACCCCAGATTTTAGGACAATAAATTAGTTAAATTTGCGCATTATACATGAAAAAAAACGGTAGTTGATTATGATCATATCTCTTCCCTCCTGTAGACACCCCTAATGCTGCCCGTTCAAGCCATAGTCATCGGCCTTGTCCTGGCTTTGCTGTTATGGTGCTTCGGCGCATTGTGGTAGTAAGGTACACATTATTCCTAGCCCACGTCTGTCATTTTCATCCTCCAGATCATCGCATGGCTTAATAAGCAACCCCTTTGCTCCCTCCTCCTTTAAAAAAAAAACTTCCAGTGGGGAAAACAAAACAATCTGTGCAGCAGCAATCTAACCTTTCAGCTTGTGAAATGAAATTACGTCTGGATACTAACAAGCTTTTCTCCCAGTGTCTTTTGGATGAGCTCATCTTCATTTTTTTTTTTTTTTTTTCTGAACTGAGATTCTCTGTCGCACCGCCCCGGTCGCCTTCCATTGATGCTTGTGCCAGAGGGCGGCTTTCACATGGTGACGCTGATGTTTCCCATTCTTGTTTCAGAAGCCGTGGATGATCTGGGGGCCTTTGGTTGCTGTGGCTCTAACAGCTGTGACTGCTGCTGCGCTCTTTAAGACCTGAGGGGGCCACACAAACATGGCTCTCACAATGTCCTAAGATTTCTCCGCACTGAAACTGACATGCGCGACACGTACTATTATCTGCACTGTTAATTAGAAGGTGTCATATGTAACACAACATCTTGGAACTTTTATTCACATAGCACTTGTGCTCTTTAAAGAAAGTTCGATAAATGTTTATGTTTGCAAAGTACTAGTGGTCTATCTTTTGGACCGTTTTGGAAAATATTGAGCTGTAAGTTGCCCATTAATGAATGTAAATGTTGTCTACAGACTAATTGTAGTTCTATAGAAGAAGAATTTGCGGCTCAAGCCCTCTCATAAGATCGTGTGTGTAGTTGTCAACGCAATAAGCACTCAATAAAGTGACCTATTGACCTCATGCACCAATTATGAGCCCATTAAAGGAGATTTATTGTTCACAATTTAAAAGAGTTGACGGTGTCTTTCAAAAGGATTGCTGGTATTCTTCAATCAAAAATACACAAAGAATAAAGAATTAACCAACACATTCAACACTTTCAATTTACACTTGTCAATTAATGTCACAGATCTGTTCATCTTGCCAGCTTTTAGAGGCTAATGCTGATAGCGCTATTAGCTAACCAATCTATGCTAATAGCGGCGCTTTGCTTACTGTTCGGCTTTGACGAGGTAGCTTGAAAATGTCAAAGCTAGCTTAACTGCTAAGTCAGAGAAACTCGATGTGGGGCAGTGTACAGGTTTGTTAATGTGAACAGAATCTTGGTATGGTATTAAAAGATAGCACCTAAACAACGCACTAGCATAGCATTAGCTATCATACGTACCTAAACCACACGCTAGCATAGCATTAGCTAGCACACTTACCTAAACATGCTAGGACAAATTGACGCAACATCTCAAATGGGCCAGAAAAAATAAGCACTGGGCACTTTGCACAAACTTTACGGGAAGTCAGAAAAGTTCCAGAACCGTCTGTCAATTATATCTGCCATAACATCCAATCCACAATAAACAATAATGGACAGCTGGAAGAAGCAATAAATTTGTCTTGGAATGAATTTAGCATAAATCTTTGGCTTGACCTGACCTGGCTGGACTTAAGCCACCCCTCTGCACATTTTGGGAATTTGTAAGAAGCCAGTGAGCAAGCCTTTTTTCTTAACCAATGGTTTATATTTAGATGCCTCATATTTTAACACGGTGACTCACACTTCAGGACTTGTTAAAAGTTTCTAGCGAGCTCATTAGAACACTGCGGCCGCAACCCTTCGTTCCATTTAGAGCTGATGGAATATCTGACTAGTTTTCATCTCCAGGCATTGTTGTTTTGTTCTCACTGTTGTAAAATGCTGTGTGAATTAAACACTTTTAAAGAACAACACGATTGCTATGCTTCTCTTATCAAATTCTAATATGTCAATATTTAGCCTCTTTGCCCTCATCAACAATGTTTTGGAACTTGGCAGACAATTAAAAGCAGTGCCACTAAGTCCAATCAGCAAGCTGGTTGCTATCCAAAGTTCGACAAACTATGTTCACGCAACAGGCTGTACCGATATGAAGCCTTGCTCCGAAATGACCGAGCTATGCTTTTGGTGCGGTCCGTCTCGCAAAGTGGGCAGCACTCCCGCTTGAGGAGGGAGCCGAACATTTCTCAACAGAATGACCCATGCCTTGCTGAATTTTAGATGTCGCAACAATGCACGTTAGCAAAGCAGCCTGAGTTTGATTAATCCCTGTCACGTGACAGCCAGATTGTGGCTGGAGCTCACTTTGTGGAATAACAAACAAAATAAACTAGACAGACCAAAATAAAAGAACAAATTCCTATGCTGGGCTTGCATCCCTCCATTTATTCTGCTCCAGTTTGTTCTGTATGTAGGTCATCAGTAGAGGTCCAGGGTTGCAGCAGAATGTCAGTTCTGCACGCCATCAGCAAATTGCAGGCTAATTTTTAGCCGTGTAGCTCGACTACAACGATTTCCAACAATACACTGGATTATTTGAACTCCACGTCTATTACGCAACACATTGTATTTGCTGTTTGATCGTCAATTAAACGAGACGCGTTCAAAAATTCAGTCAGCGTGAAGCAAGCGTTATTAGAAATAGCTTATGCAAGTATGTACGTATTGTTTTTTTTCCAAACTATTTTGTAAAACCATTATTTTGATAGCTCAAGTGGGATAGAGGTAGCACACTGGTTGCCTCGAGGGACAGTTCATCAGTAAAATGCACACTCATGACACCCAGTGGTGCATTTAGTACTTGAATCCTAAACTCATGGTCCAACAATCCCCAATCAAACACAAGTCCATATATCATGAAGAAGTTGTGAAGTGCAAAATGTTGGCACCACGATCATTTGTAAAGTCGTGCGTTCACTTTAAAAGAACGAGCGAATATTCTAGTGGCCCAGTTTTCTTCCCCGGCGATGACTATTAATCAATAAGTTTATCTAGAGCCGGCATAATCTGCGAGGGCTAACTGCCTGGCGCAGGGATGAAGCTATTCTACATTTCTGGAATTCAAATTTCAAGCTATCAGAAAATTGTTACGATTTCATCCTACGTCTGCCCTGTGACGATAATCAAGGAAGGAAAATCGACAGAATAGTAAGTCCGCTTTTTTTGTTTTGATTTAGAGCCTCGTTTGAAAAGCTTTGTGAAATCAGTCCTACGATAAATCACACGCTTAATCATTGTGTTTAACCCAGGAAAGACATGGCAGCCGAATTAGACCTTGTGAATCTGTTGATAATTGCTGGGGGAACGCTGGCTATTCCCCTTTTGGCATTCGTCGCTTCCTTCCTCTTGTGGCCCTCGGCACTCATTAAAGTCTACCATTGGTAAGGTCGATAAGTCACTTGTTTCTTATTACCGTAATTTTCGGACTATAACTCGCGTTTTTTTTCATAGTTTGGGTGGGGGGCGACTCATACTCAGGAGCGACTACATATGTATGTTTTTTTTCACTTTTTTGGGCATTTTATGGCTGGTGCGACTTATACTCCGGTGCGACCTATAGTCCGAAAATTACGGTATAATTGAGAAAGGGGTCACGGCCAATGCAGATCGGAATGTTTGGATGCTTAAAATTGTGTCAGTCATGTTGTATGAAATTCTGATGCTCTTGTGAAGGTACTGGAGGAGGACTCTGGGTCTCCAGGTCCACTATGCAGATTGCAGAGGCTACCGTTTCTGTTACTCCTGTCGAGGCAAGCCCGGAATGAGGCCCTCCATTCTGATGCTGCACAGCTTCTCTACTCACAAAGACACTTGGCTCACACTTGTCAAGGTCAGACAAAAGTGAGGTGGCAATGTGATTGATGTATTTGTTGAGCCGCCATGTTGGAGGTCAAGGACAAGTAATGCTTAAAACGCAACTTGTTTTTGTTTATTTTGTCTGCATCAACCTGAGCTGTTAGCTTTGTTTGTTTATTTTTGCTGAGATAAAAGCTAAAAAGTTGATTTAACAATGTGTGAAGACAAGTGACAAGCCTCAAGGCTACATAGCGGTTAGCATGGTAGCATGTTGAGAGTCATCTTACAGAAAAATGGTTGACATAATAACGTGTTAAAACAAGTGTGAAGACAAGTGGAAATAAAACTAAAAGTATAAAGAAAAACTCGGGGCTACATAGCAGTTAGCATAGTAGCATGGTGGTAGTCATCTTAAAGAATCTTGCACACATGCTACATAGGACACTTCTGGAGTGTTCATGTCGAACGCCAAATATTTATCCCCTAAGTTAGAGTACAAGTATTAATTAATTAATACAATAACAATTCATATAAATTAATGCAAGTACCGTATTTTCCGGACTATAAGGCGCACCGGACTATAAGGCGCACCTTCAATGAATGGCCCATTTTAAAACTTTGTCCTTATATAAGGCGCACCGGACTATAAGGCGCACCAGTAATGCGTCATGTCAGATTTTTAATCCAAATCAAATCATTCTCCATTTTATCTTTTTTTATTTCAACTTCAGACGCAACAAATTACTTTATAATCACAAAATAATGATCCATAGTCTTTTTGATTCATGATTCATAGTCTTCAGCGGGCCACTTATGATTGATTTCATGACACAATGCTTTGGGCCAGTTTAAATTTAGGAATTTGGTCCATATACAAGGCGCACCGGACTATAAGGCGCACTGTCGGCTTTTGAGAAAATTTTAGGTTTTTAGGTGCGCCTTATAGTCCGGAAAATACGGTACGAGGCATCCCGGCCTTTGTCTCAGGGTGTTACCAGGTTTGAAGAGTGCGGGAATATCGTGTTGGTTAAAAATAATCCATAATACATTGAGCTATGCTCTTTTTATCAGTACCTGCCAAAACATCTACACATCGTATGCGTGGACATGCCAGGCCACGAGGGTACGACCCGGACCAACGCAGAGGATTACACCATCGTGGGGCAGGCCAGGAGAATTCATCAGGTATACACTGGGAAAAAAATATACAGCGCAATATATTTGGCTGATGACATGTTTTCACTGTAAAAGTCAGTTTTGCTGCATCATTTTTTTCTCAGTTTGTGGAAACCATTCGCTTGAACCGGAAACCTTTCCATGTGGTTGGGACCTCCATGGGGGGAAATGTCGCCGGGGTGTACGCCGCCACTTACCCAAGAGAAATTTGTAGCATGACGCTCATATGTCCAGATGGTAAGTATGTTGTATGTGCCAATAATCATATACACATGTCATGGCCATTGCATCAAATGCTGCATTGAGATCCAATCAGACAAGCACGACATCTTCATCATCATTTTGTGCTAAACCAAATTTTTTTTTTTGATCCACTGAATCGAATTCTGTCATGGCAACTGAATTGTTCTTGGGCGGCCCATTAAAACAATCACATATAGTGTAGCCATTCGTATCAAAATTTATGATGTCCATTGTTCCTAAAGGTATCAAACATCCATGTGAGACCAAGTTTGATAATCATCTGCAAGATCTGGAGCGTAGCAACTACACACTGAATATTCCACTCATCCCAACCACGCCTGAGGAGATGCAGGACATGTTCAGGCTATGTTCACATGTTCGCTTTAAAATACCTCAGCAGGTCAGATTCAGTTGGGTTTTTTTTTTTAAACCGTGTTCAATACTTGCATCATTTCAAGCTATCATGTTCTTTAGATTCTCCAAGGACTTGTGGATGTCCGAGAGCCTCACAACTCTTTTTATGAAGAAGGTTAGTTCATTTGAATGGTCTGGAATTGTGGTGTCTTCATGAAACACAGGAGTGATTGCATTTTCCTTTTGTTAAACAGTGTTTCTTGAGATTGTGAGTGAGAAATCCAGATATGCTTTACAGGAACACTTACATCTCATCATTGCGCCTGTGCAGGTGATATGGGGCAAACGGGACCAGGTAGGTAAAGTCGTATTAAACTCTATTTGGAGGCTTAATGAGCCACTGATCGAAGATTTAGAAAATCCATTGCCAGGCAATTAATTAATTACAATTACCGTTATGTATAATACGCAGCCAAATTTTGACTCCTATTTAAGTCCGTAAACGTAAAATTATTTCAGAAAAAAGATCATCTTTGGGAACAAGCGGATGTTATTCTGCCGGTCAGTATCACTGCGCATGCGCTAGCAAACTCGATAGCGAAGAAATGTTTCGGATTTGTGTAGGGTACATTGTGACAGCAAACGAGCAGGTGATCGAGCAAGCGTCTGATACGAGAGCATTGTGTTCGTATGGAGCGTGTTTGAAGTGAACAGCAGAGAAGAAAGCGCATCTGTAATGGCGGCCTCCATATCATATCCGGATTAAAAAAATAATAATAATATATATATATTTTTTTGTACCCATGTATAATGCGCACCCCAGATTTTAGGACAATAAATTTGTTAAATTTTGCGCATTATACATGGAAAAAAACGGTAATTACAATTAAGGGTGTTTCTTCAGGTGGTGGATGTGTCTGGAGCCACTGTCATTGCAGAAATGTTGCCAGGATGCAGAGTGGACCTGCTGGAGAACTGTGGCCACTCTGTGGTGATGGAGAAGCCTCGTCGCACAGCCAAACTCATCCTCGAGTTCATCATCCTGCAGCAAGAAGCGAGAGGAGGCGCAAAGAAATCATCCTAAATCAAATTGGGGTTTTGTGTAGTTAATAATAAATAATAGAAAGAAAATGTGGGGGGTAAAGTTACTGTGCTTGATTTGACCGCAGAACTTTGCGCAGTCGTCGAGAATTTTGGGCTTTACGGTAATTTATAAAATCCATATACATAGTCTCCTGTTTGCTTTGCAGTTTTAGTAACTGGGTAAATATTGTCGGAGTGGTTAGTGTAGTGCCTCTCGGTTCTGGGTTCTGGGGTCAGCTTCAGACTTGGAGTGGTCCACCAGCAAGTCACAGGGAACCTTCATGTTTTTTGGAATGTGGGAAGGAGCTGGTGAAAACCAACGCAAGCACAGGGAGAATGTGCAAACTCCACACAGGAAAGCTGGAGCCCAGGTGTGAACCCTGACCTCCAAACATGGATAAAGGCAAAGCTCTCCAAAATTTGTCTAAATATGCTAAGTAGATAATTCATTAATTCCTGCTAAGAAATGAATAAGTCATCTGATTACATTTGACTTGTAATACACGGAGAATACGGTACGATGTAGCTTTTATTTTGAAATCGGCTTTACCGTAAAGCTGCGTGTAAACGGGCAGGACAAATCCGTGCGCGTGCATAGGCGACTGCGCGTGCATGTCCGCTTGGCTGCGGTGAACATCACTCACTGACTGGCATCAGCACCGCTCAACTTTGACCTCGCTCCGGGCTCCTCTGTTGGGACGAAAGGACGCAATCGAAAAGAGCCTGTCGGTGAGCTCGAATTTCAACGTTTGTGTCACGTTTCAAATGAGCAACTTGAATTCGGAGTCCGTAACATCAGCTCGCTAGCCTCACGAGCTAGCAGGCTAGCTAGTAGCCTTAGCAATAAAAGTTTACATTTGCAATGCTTTGCGCTTAAATCGAAACAGCATTCGCTTGCATTGGCAAAGGGAGATTGTGGGCGACATGGTGGACTCGTGGTTTGATTATTCGTCTTGAGGTTTTGAGGACGGGGGTTCGAATCCCTACCGTCCTCTGTGGATGATCTCTCGTATTACCAAAACACGCATATTTTAGATTATTGAATCATCTAAATTATAAACAGTGGAACCTCAAGTTAAGAAGTCCATGGGCCCGTTTGAAACTTGAACCGAGGTATTGTTTGCCATTGAAATGAATGGAAATGTGATTAATGTGTTTCAGCTCCAAAACTAGGAAAGACAGATTTGTATAGCACACTTCATGTCATGCAGTCGACTAGACAATTCAAAGTGCCTTACAATAAACATTAAAAACATAAGATAAAATAAGATAATCCTTTATTATTCCCTCATTGGGGAAACTCCTGTGTTAGCAGCAGTACACTTAACATACACACGCACACACACGTGCGGGGAAGGGGGAAAAGGATTTAAAAAAGTAAAAGGTATATATAATTAAAAAAAAATATGGACAGTATATACACAATGTACAATATACAGTGGCAATAAAAAAATATATATAAAAAATAGTGCAGAGGAAGAAAAAATAAATAAACATTATGATGTTTTAAAAAAAAATACAATAAAATCATCTCAAATAATTTTATTAATCTATTTTTTCGGGGAGGGGGGGTCAAATTAATTTTGGACAACCAATTCTCACCCTCTACTCAAACAAGGTTAAGCATATTTACGTATTGATATCACAGTTTTACTGTCTTTTGATGCTATGTGATGTCATGAGCACATTTCAATTGGACACAAATTTGAACTGACATACAGCTACATCACATTAATTGACATGGACGTTATTTAACAGGCCCCGCATTCCTCAACCGGCCTATATTTTTTGTTTTACAGGTGGAAGTGAATTGAGCCAAAGCACGTTTGTCGCTCTGTTTCGGGTCCTGACCAAGTTGGTATTTGTCTACAAATGGATAATGGAGACTGGGGCCATAGGGTAAGTGAGACTTGCAAGCATTCTTTCCATTCTTGACTTTACTGTTTGATCGAATACTGTGCACCTCCAAATAAATTGCATTATTGTTATCATTACAAGAAATCAAAATGTAGTCGATTTGAGATAAAACAGGGATGCACAGATACCACGTTTATTCAAACTCAAGTATTTACATTTGAGTACGTACCGATACCTAGACCAGATACTACTTTGACATTACATCACGCAGTTACAGTTGTAAAAAACAAACTCAACCCCCCCCCCCCCTTTTTTTTTTAAATGGATTAATTAAGGGGCCACTCAAAGTGTGGTCGTGCATGCGCTCCACCAGTTGCCCAACCCTGGTTTAAGTTCTTCAACACAGCTGGTATGGCTTCTACTCCACCTTTCTGTAAGGTAAGGTGGTATTAGTGTTTCAGCACCGGATCTTTTTTTTTTTTTTTTTTGCCCCCGAGACGCAGGGACCGACATTGGCGTTCGTATCGATGCAGCCCTTCTGATTGAATTCCCTTAGCTTGTGCAAATGCATCAAAAAGGTCTTCCCTCTCTCACCTTTGCTTCAGATGACAACTCCCGTCACCTTAAACGTCGGAGGTCACCTGTACACAACCAGCTTGTCCACGCTGCAGCGTTATCCCGACTCCATGCTGGGCGCCATGTTCCGGGGAGACTTCCCAACAGCCCGCGACTCCCAGGGCAATTACTTCATTGATCGCGACGGGACGCTTTTCAGGTACATCCTGAACTTCCTGCGGACGTCGGAGCTCACCCTCCCGGCTGACTTCACGGAGACGGACCTTCTGAGAAAAGAGGCCGACTTCTATCAGATTGAACCCTTGATCCATTGCCTGAGCGATCCCAAGCCGCTGTACCCTCCGGACATCTTCGAGCAGGTTGTGGAGCTTTCCAGCACACGCAAACTGTCCAAGTACTCCAACCCAGTCGCCGTCATCATCACACAGCTGACCATAACCACGAAGGTCCACGCCTTGCTCGAGGGTATTTCCAACAACTTCACCAAGTGGAACAAACACATGATGGACACCAGAGACTGCCAGGTGTCCTTCACCTTCGGGCCGTGTGACTATCACCAGGAGGTGTCCCTGCGAGTTCATCTCATGGACTACATCATGAAACAAGGCTTTACCATTCGTAACACGCGTGTGCACCACATGAGCGAGCGGGCCAACGAGAACACGGTGGAGCATCACTGGACGTTCTGTCGACCGGCTCAAATAGTGGAAGATTGATTTGTTGTCGCCGTGTTAAGATGGGGTCAAATGCACGTATCATCATAAAGGGAGTATGTATTTTTTTTGTTTGGTTTGGCCACGATCCATTCCGATGTATCAAACGAGTAATAGTTTAAAAGATGTTCAAAAAGACATGACTGAGGACAAAGTGAAGATGAATAAAGGAGACCTTTAGAAAAAGGAAGAAACAAAATGAGCCATGATAAAGACATGAGTCAATATGTGATGCCAATGTTTGTATGTTTTACATTTTGAAATGAGCAATACATTCCACAGTTATTACCCCGCAAAGTTGGAATGGCCGACTCCTGCCTGCGTGTGTATGTTTTTATACGTCTGACTTGCCCTTGTCTTGCTGTGCGGTGCTTTTGATGAAGCCAAAAATAGGAAGTGTTGGATGCTCGCTTTGGGCTTCGGCAACATTCTCGTGTTTGAGGGCTCTTGGAAACTTCTTCCTAGTGGCACTTTGTTGAAATGTAGCATTTTGCCTCATGAGTTATTCCGTCTAAAAAGAGAATTTGTATATAAATATATATACTCTACCTTGGAAGCCAATTCTGGTGAGCCCATGGTGCTCTTAGCTGTTTATATTCTTAATGATACTTCTGTCCTGTGTAGTTGTTGCATGTTTTTAATGCATCTGTTTAGATGTATGTTTGTAGTTTTGTGTCATGCTGTTACACTTGCCATTAATAAATCCAGTATCTCAAAGGTTGAATTTTTTTTTTTTTTAATTTGTGCAACCACAATTCAGTTGTCACTTGCAATAAAATGTAGTCAATAACGAATAAAATATATTACAGGTTGTTTTAAATATAACAGTTTAAACTGTCAATAATTAAATTCATCACCCTTGGATATTAGTAGTTTAGTTTCAGCGGAAAATAAACACGGCGCTGCCGGATATGACGTCAGTTATGGGTGCGCTTGCTTCTGCGTAATGTTGCTGCGGTTCGAAGACACGTTCACAATCAGCGCTAAACCGCCCGTGTTTCTTTTTTTGGTCAGATCTTAAAACAAGCGCACCATAGGTTCTTGTGGGAAGCGCATTTACGAAACGACCATACTGCAATACCATATTTATATCTATTTAAACTTATATGGTTGTTCGGGATGCTTCAAAGGAGTACAACACTGCGTTATTTTTTGGGTCTCTTTCCTGGGAAACGTCGTTTTGGTCTGTATAGATTTCTTCCAGTCTTTTTTTGCATTGGAGGTGTCATGGAGTGGATCATGATCAACGTGAGAATAGGAAAAGAAACGTTCTGTAAGTGCAACTTGGCAAGGTCACACAAATAAGAGGAGCAAGAGGGGGGAAAAACCACACATAAACTATTTGGAATTTCAAATAATAACTTTGACTTCAGCTACATTTTGTTTTAGGCTGACTATAATGTTGCAACGGTAGCATTTTGTGCATAAATTGTTTGAAATTTCATGAGGTGGGTAGCAGAAAATGTCCTGGGGTCACCTGAACATTATTGATTGCTGTCTCACCTACATCCTTTTCTTATCAGATGACGTCTACCGAAGAAAACAATCCGAGAGGGAGTACCAGCAAAAAGTAGCAGATGGTGGCACAGCCGTGAATAAGCCCTCAGCCGAGTGAAGGATGCTTGTGTGGACTTGATACATTTCATCATGGACACATCCTTTGGAATTTTGCCACAGGAGCAAATCCATGAAGTTATGGGACGATTATGCAGAGTTGATGTCGTTCACCTTTTAAATGAATGACGCTGTATGTTTATAATCACGTATGAGGTGTGTTGATCGGATTTTAAATACAAAATGCACCTGCAAAGACCCCAAAGTGTGTGTTTGGTGTGTGACTGTCTATAATAAAGTGCATGACAAATTAGATTTTTTGGGGGGTCATTTCTTGTGATCAACAATATATATGATAAAGCCTGAATTGTTGTGAATAGTATGTTTAAAATAACGTTTCATGGTTTTCTAGGAATGGAAGTAAAAAAAAAAAAATACAACAAAGAATTCAATTCAAAGCTTCATTATACCATCACTAAAATATATCTCTGAAAGTAAAAATGTGCATTTAAAAGGACATCTGGGTGGGAAAAACCAAGTTAATTATGACCAATAGAAAAATAGGTAATATATTGTGTTATGGTTAATCAAAGTAAGCATTTCAGTAAATGGGTACAGATTGGCACAGGAATGACCCATATTAAATGATAGGAGGGACAAGCAAATATTGATATTTTACACAATATTGAGTGATCATTGTGGCACAGCTGCCTGAGACTGGAGGTTTGAATCCAGGCTCAGGGCTTCCTGAGTGGAATTAACAAATCCTCCCTGTCTCTTATGAGGGTTTCTGCTGGATACTTTCAAAAAACAATGAAGTCAGTAAATGATCTCACTCAAATGTAGCTGTGTTCATCTCTATTCGTGCCGAGGTGAATGGCTGGCGACCAGTCCTGGGTGTACTTTACCTCTCGTCAAGAGTCACCCTTGAAACCAGCGGAGATTAGCAATGTAGAAAATGGATGGATGTTATTACTCGGGACAACTACCGTTTTTTTCCATGTATAATGCGCAAAATTTAACTAATTTATTGTCCTAAAATCTGGGGTGCGCATTATACATGGGTACAATTTTTTAGTTTATTTATTTTTTATCCGGATATGATACGGAGGCCGCCATTACAGATGCGCTTTCTTCTCTGCTGTTCACGTCAAACACGCTCCATACAAACACAATGCTCTCGTATCAGACGCTTGCTCGATCACCTGCTCGTTTGCTGTCACAATGTACCCTACACAAATCCGAAACATTTCTTCGCTATTGAGTATGCTAGCGCATGCGCAGTGATACTGACCGGCAGAATAACATCCGGTTGTTCCCAAAGATTATCTTTTTTCTGAAATAATTTTACATTTACGGACTTAAGTTGGAGTCAAAATTTGGGTGCGTATTATACATGGGTACAGGCTTTTTTCCAGCATCAACATGCCATTTTTAGGGTGCGTATTATACATGGGGGCGCATTATACATGGAAAAAAACGGTATCATTTATACAAGCGTGTTTGCACGGTTGGGGCGGCAGGCAGAAATGTCCTCCGATTTAAACAAACTTGGTTCTCACTCTCCCCCAAAAGAAGATTAATTCAACATCTGATTGCTGACCTTGACCTTTGAAATGTCTTTGCTGTGACCAATAAACGCTCTCACTTTAAGGTACAAAGACAATAGTAAAAAATTAGATTGGCAATCGAATAATAATGATTTTAAAAATTACACACAACGTGACGAGTTGGACAATCCGATTTCTATATTTCTTGTCATGAGCGTCGTAATGTCTTACGTAAGGCAGATGTGTGGCGAGAAAAGAGGAAATGCAAGTAGCGGCATAACGGAAGTGGTTCTGCCCTGAGATATACGCCGAGCGCGACGGGAGCACGGAGGCATTAAAACGTCTAACGGAGAGTTGAGAATAATCAGGATTAAAAGTCGCCGATATTGTAAGTGTGTCCAACTCGGGGAAGATGTTTTTCATTTTAGACCGTAGCTGTAATCACAGTCTAATGTGCAGATGCCAATTTCCGACGCTGGTTTTTTCCCCCCGTCGCGGCCAATTGAATCCTTTTTGAGGAGCCATCATCATCAACCTAGCTTGGGCTTCGTCAAAGGCTAACTAGCATTAACGCTAGCTAGCCTGCTAATGCTATTGGCTAGCTCGCCAGCAGCCAACGACACCATCCGATTCCGTGACACTTTGTACTGACGGGCGCTCGTTTAGCGGGCCGTGTTGTGTTGGATAGCGGACGGGGGAAAAAAAAGGTTTTTATATTTTCAAAAAAATGAAACCACCGCTGTGATTTTAACTCCTCAGCCAAGCAGCGCCGTGCACCGTTATCTCCATATTTGTAACAAATTGTCAAGAACGTGACTGCGTTAGTTTTTTTTTTTTTTAAATCCACCTTATTTCTGTGGCCTAGCTAACGGATCGTTGTAGATATTCGGTACATCAGGCCGCTCCGTTAGCTGAACGACATGTATCGGACGATTTTTATCCATGTTAGAATCGGGTCTCCTTTATTAAATCCTCGATGGCAATGGAAATGTAATAAACGGATTTACGTCGTTAATATCTGTTAATCAAATGTGTCATTACGCTAGCGCCGTTAGCAACATTAGCTTTGAACAGCAGTAAAATGGATGCGGGTGCTTGTAGAAATGCGTTTAATTTTTGAGTGGTAAAAGGCTAATTAGCTCTTCGTGCGAGTATTTCCTACAAAGAGGATATCGGGATAAGTAGCTATTTATAGACTGGTATTTTTTTTTCCTGCCAAAATTGAGCTAACGGATACCGTTGGGTAGTGCGCTTGTAATTAGCTTGAGGCTAACTTGAGCAAATGCAAGGTTGACCCACTTGCCAAGGGGCCCAGTTTGCGGCGCTCATCCGTACTCTTCGACCAAATGCCTTCTTTCGCAAATTATATTGTCGCCGTTTCTGGACAATTTTCCCTAATTTTCCATCTTGAATGTACAATTTTTTTTGATGGGTTCGACAAATCAGTGCTTCTCTAAATCTGTAGAGCAGTGCACATATTTTTCCCATGCGAAAAATCTAAGCGAAATCAATATGTAAGGGAATACTACCAGAATCATTTTAATTGGCCAAGTATTTTTAAAAACACGCAGTGAATACAAAAGTACAAAGTCACTAATTAATATAAAGTGTCCAGTTTTGAAAATACTTAATACGTAATAATTTTGACAGCAATTAAGTATAAAGCATTCAGTTTCCACAGCAGACACTTCTACAATAATAAAAAAGCATTTAATTTATCATGATGCCCTTTACATTGATCTTGTAACAGTCTCCACATGACTAACATTTTCTATCCTCCAAACTAGAAAATGGACAAGAACGACCTGGTACAGAATGCCAAGCTTGCCGAGCAGGCTGAGCGCTATGACGACATGGCCGCAGCCATGAAGAGTGTGACGGAGCAAAGTATGGAGCTGTCAAACGAGGAGCGCAACCTTCTCTCGGTTGCCTACAAGAATGTGGTCGGAGCGCGCCGTTCATCCTGGCGCGTCATCTCCAGCATTGAGCAGAAAATTGAAGGCAATGACAAGAAGAAGCAGATGGCTCGTGAATATCGGGAGAAGATCGAATCTGAGCTGCAGGAAATCTGCCACGATGTGCTGGTAAGACAGTTCGACTTTCCCCATGCGGTTTTCGACCTTTCATTTGCTCTGACAATCTCAAACGCTGATTCTCAGGGGCTTCTGGACAAGTACCTTATTGTCAACGCCGGGAGTTCCGAAGGCAAGGTGTTCTATCTGAAAATGAAGGGCGACTATTATAGATACCTGTCTGAGGTGGCATCCGGAGATGCTAAGAAGGGTAAGGAAGGACGCGATTGTTAGCATTGTTTGGTAAAACTCAATGACCATAACAAAAAATGTTTTTTTTTATGTCTCCAGATACCGTCGATAATTCCCAGCAAGCATACCAGCAAGCTTTCGACATTAGCAAGGGGGATATGCAGCCAACACACCCCATTAGGCTTGGCTTGGCCCTCAACTTCTCTGTCTTCTATTATGAGATCCAGAACAACCCAGAAAAGGCCTGCAGTCTGGCAAAGACGGTGTGAATTTTTTATTTTTTTTTGATGACATCACGTGCCCTCTGCCGTCTATTGAGGCAAAATGTCTCTAGAGAAGTAAAAAAAAGAAATGATAACGAGGGGGGGACATTAACGTGCAGTATTACTGGTTAAGAGGATGCAATGTTTAACTCTGACCAACAGAGGGCAGCGTTGGCAGCCTGACGAGTGACTCCAAAGGCGAGACTCGTTTTAAAAGCTAAAACACAATAATCGTACAGAGGTGTGATAAGTGTTCAAAACAAACGTTATACTTATAAAAAGTGAGACATACTGAGGCAAACGAATGCGATACAAATGAAAGGGGCGCAGGAAAAGGTTGGCTGTGGTCTCGCCCATTTTTCGCCATGTTTGATCAGGCAAATATGCTCACACCACAAAGTTGTTAATGCAAATTGTTAACAACTTTGAATGGGGAAAAGACTGAGTATATTAAATGAGACTTCTTATGCCCTACAAATAATAACATTTGAACTATATCAGCGTAAAGTCTGACCAATCGAGTACGACATACTCTTTGCTCGCCTTTTAAGAAACCGATCCCCGGATTCACCATTTCTTCCGTTCCAGGCATTCGATGAAGCCATCGCCGAGCTTGACACTTTGAACGAGGACTCTTACAAAGACAGCACCCTGATCATGCAGCTACTAAGGGACAACTTGACTGTGAGTCCAATCGCGCCTCGTCGTTCACTCCGCGGCTCTTGACATGACAACTTCAACTGTGCCTCTTGTTTCTTTTGCAGCTGTGGACATCAGAAAATCAGGGCGACGAGGGGGAGACCGGAGAAGGGGAAAACTAAAGGAATTGCACTGTTAATCCACATACACTCTTATCTTAAAAACACAGACAGCTTATATACATCCCCCCCCCCTGCCCTTCCCTCCTCCTCCTCCTCCTTCCACTCCATCAGCCCCTCCCTCTTCTGTATGACAAGCAGCCTGAATTGCTCCTGACCAACTAGTTTACCCCTCTCAGTTCACTGCGAGGCGACAGGGTCATTTTCAGTTGTTAGTACGTTCAGTCATTTTGTAGAAATCCGTATTGTTTTTCGTTAGCTCTGTGTGTACGTCTGCACGTTCGTGGGGAGCGGGTGAGAGTGTAAAAAAAACAAAACAAAAAAAAAAGTTGTGTGCGCGCACTTGTTTGAGAGACATCTTGTGTAGGGGGGGGGGGGGGGTCGTGAATTCTAATCGTCCTTCCAAATTCCTTTGTCCCGGCTCGTTTGCGGCTCATTTTCCCCCCTCCCCTGCTTCTTTTTGTTACTTTTATTATTGTGATTCATCATGGTATTTACAGGTTTTATTGTATGGGTTTTATTGTATGGTAATGAAACTGGCAAACACTGTGATGGTAGGTGTTCCATTTGCTTCACAACCCCCCCCCAAGAGCAATTTTTTTGACTTTTCCGGAACCACGTCCAATCCCGTATTCGACTTAACTGCAATTCTGCTGTGGGCTCATACAGAAAGGAGGCAGGCTGTATTGTGACACTGACATCCGAGTGGAAAGCGCCTCGACCGTTTTCACAAACCGAAAGGGACCCCCCCTTCAATGATCACGTTTCACATTATTCAGCCATTTGCATCGCGAGGCTCCCTCTCAAAAAAAGGCATTAACCCCCCACCCCCCCCCTTTTTGCAAACTTAAGTAGATTGACTCACTCGTAAGTGATGCGTACCGTCTAATGTGGCTGCAGGTTATTTTATCCTTTGTGTGTAATATCCACAGGAAACTAGTTGTTGACCTCACTTTAATCAACCTTGCTTTCAGAACGACATCTTCAGGCGTTGTCTCGGCAACAAAATGCTTCTCGATTCTATTTTTACCATCGGCGTTAGCAAATACCAGTTGAGATCGGACAAAGTCGGAACGATGACCCGCGAAAATCACGTGAAGGTGCAATTTCATCTCATTGGAAAGAGGCTCAGTGTCACAATACTGTGTATCACCACTACATTCCACATCTTGTAGTTGAAGACACCATTCCACGTTATTACGCTGTTTCTTCTGACAATGCTCCAAGGAATTGAAATGTTTTGTTCATTAAAAAAAAAAAAAAAAGAAAGAAAAAGTCCATTTCATTATGCTTGATGAAAATGCAGTTAATGAATGTGGAACGAAGCCTGTCTGTATATCTGGTATTTACTTGCTTTGTTTTTACTGACAAGTCTTATGGCTAAAAAAAAAAAAAAAAATTGCTTCTGTAACAGTCTATTACCCAGTGCACACACGTGGTTGTGAAAATTTAGAATAGTTCTTAAAATGCAACGATGACTTGGAGATAAACAATGGTTGGTGTAACTCTAGCTTTGTGTTTATGTATCTTAAAACCATTCTAGTTTCACTATACATGTAATACATAGGAACGTGTCAAAGACCAATTCAGTGAAATAAAGTTTCGTTTAAGATAATCCATTGTCGTTTTATATAATGTGGTCGAAGCAAGTCCAAACGGAACTTTGGCCATAGTTGTGCTTTGCATGTGAACGCCACTAGGGGGCCTCATTTGAATGGCGCTTTTTCAAGCACTACTTTCTCTTGCGGAGTAGGCGGCCATATTAAGTGACTTTGAGGACTGGTGCAGGTGTTACCTCCGCAGCAATTAAACGAATATAACCTCCCGCTTTTGAGGAAATGTGCTCCGTCTCGACCAGAGAAACTCTTAATGTTCAACGAAATCCTACTTTCGGGCTCTTTAAAAGCTGTAAGTAACAGCACATTTTGTGGTTTTATCCTTTTATTTACGAATTAGACACTCCGAACTCCGAAATACGTCAAGTATCATTAACAGATGATTAGCACATGTAGTCTTAGTTCGGGCGCGGCATTTTTAAAACGCTAGTTTTTTTATTTTAACCTTGAAGAAATAAATTGTTGAAAGCACTCTAATAATCCGCACCTAGTTTTAAACCAAATCCTTAGTATTAAATTTGACTTTTTTTTTTTTGTTGCTATTAGCAAAGTTCAACGGAAGTGTCGTTTGTTATTGTATAACCGCATCAAGATACTTTGAGTTTTACAATTTTGCTCCCATCGCACCATAATTTTGATTTAGGCCAATATCGGTGACAAAAGGCAATCATTAGTTTTAGTTATTAAAAGTATAAAAAGAGGCCAAAATGGATATTGATGACAATGGATGTTTGCGATCACGTGATGGAGAAAAACAGGCTAATCAAAATATCACATTGAATCTACTTTATTTACAACTTAATTTTGTTAGGCTGTCGTTATTCGCCTTTTTTTTTTAATGAAAAAAAAAATAAAGACATGTTGCTTGTGTGTCACCAAATCTTCTGCTTGACTAAAACGCATGTGGCTGTTAAACTGGGTGCTTGTTTTTTCTCCTCCTCTCTCCAACCAGCCAACATCTACAATGAACAACAGTGGACCGACTTATCCCCTCGCCTCTTTGTATGTCGGGGACCTGCATCCAGATGTTACGGAGGCCATGCTGTACCAAAAGTTTTCTCCTGCTGGGCCAATCATGTCAATCCGTGTGTGTCGTGATATCATCACGCGGAGGTCCTTGGGATACGCTTACATAAACTTCCAGCAACCGGCGGATGGTGAAGTTCCATTTTAATTTTCTTCTTAGTTCCTTAACAATCTCTTAAGAACAAAGCCATGAAGTTGACAGAAATGTCTGAAAACAATACTGAATTCAAACGGTTTGCAAATTCAGTATTTGATGTCATTTCGATCCAACATTTTTTGGACTTTTAGCGGAGTGTGCTTTGGATACAATGAACTACGATGTTCTGAAGGGACGCCCGATCCGAATAATGTGGTCTCAACGTGACCCGGGCCTCCGAAAGTCTGGCGTGGGCAACATCTTCATCAAGAACATGGATGACACTATTGACAACAAGGCATTATATGATACCTTCTCAGCCTTTGGCAATATTTTGTCTTGCAAGGTGAGTGCCGGGTTGAATTGATACGTTGTAGGGCTGGGCGATATTGGAATAAATAATAGTCGCAATTATTTTGATTGTCACGACTAACAAAAGCGATTATTCATTGAGCTCAAAATGTTGCAATTAAGCTATATTAATGAAATGCATTTTTCACAGATTGGAAATAATTTTGTTCCCTTTAGTATTGTTATATTGCCTGTGTGTGTTCCTAAAGTGTTTTGTGATTTTTAAAATGGAGAGAAGCTAAAATTGAAATTGCCTTTCAATTTTGATGAATTGTCCAAGTCTTAAATGCTGTTTTTTTTTTTCCCGTCTAGGTTGTTTGCGATGAAAAAGGTTCAAAAGGCTACGGTTTTGTTCACTTTGAGACTCAAGAAGCCGCAAACCGCGCCATTAAGACCATGAATGGAATGTTGTTGAATGATAGAAAAGTGTGAGTACAATAATAGCTGACTTCCATTGATCTATCAGCTTTGTAATAGTTCACTTTGAGCGGGCTGTTTTTTTTTTTTTTTTTTCTCTTCAGTTTTGTCGGCCACTTCAAGTCCCGCAAGGACCGAGAGCAGGAGTTCGGCAGTAAAGCCATGAAATTCACCAACGTCTACATAAAGAACTTTGGCGAAGACTACACAGATGAGAATCTAAAATATGACTTTTCTGCATTTGGTGAGGGTCCAAAGTAACTTTTGCGCTTGCTTAAATGAGCTCAATCTCTGGAGGCCTTCTTTCAGGGAAGACTCTGAGTGTACGCGTGATGAAGGACGAGCAAGGTTGTTCGCGCGGATTCGGCTTCGTCAACTACGCTAACCACGAGGATGCGCAAAAGGTAGCGTGGCGAGTTTGTGTGGCCAGTTCATGTCCATGATTTTACTTTCTCGCTGGCTTTTTGGTTGGTTGTTCAATTGTGCTGGTATGTTCAAACGTCAACAGGGAAAAAGCAACTCGGCAAAAATGGTGAGACTGCAATAATAAGCTACGTGGTTAGCAAGATTTCGACTCGTTAGCTGATGGATGGATGGAGACGATTTGCTTTTTCTGGTTCCATGTCGCTATTTTGCCAGAGTTCCCTTTTTTTTTTTTTTTTTTTTTAACCTGTGGCTTTGAGGAAAATGAGAAGAAGCTGATGCATCCAGTCTTTTGAAAGACTCTAATCAATGGTGAAAGGTGATAAAAGTGAAGCTCACCAAATGAAACGAAACATCATGATTAAACCACAACTCGACGGACGCAAGCAAAGCGGCTGCTGTGTGATTGTTGAAGCAAAACGTTTTCGTTTTCCGCCAGGCAGTGGAGGAGATGAACGGCAAGGAGCTCAACGGCAAGTTCCTCTACGTCGGACGGGCTCAAAAGCGGCTGGAACGTCAGGGAGAGCTGAAGCGCAGGTTTGACCAAATCAAGCAGGACCGCATCCAGCGCTATCAGGTACAGTTGACGAGTTCCTTTATCGCCATCACATCCGCCTTGGCCGTTAACTTGACGTGTTAAATAGAGGCACACCGTCTCTTTTCAGGGTGTCAACCTGTATGTGAAGAACTTGGACGATAGCATCGACGATGAGATTCTCCGGAAGGAGTTCTCCCCCTACGGCACCATAACCAGTGCAAAGGTATGCGCTGAGATGAGTACGTCAACCCAAGTGCCAAGGTCCTCTATTGTGCTCGACCTCTCGCTCACCGCAGGTCATGACCGACGGCTCCCAAAGCAAAGGCTTTGGCTTTGTCTGCTTTTCTTCACCCGAGGAGGCCACGAAAGCGGTGACCGAGATGAACGGAAGGATCATCGCCACCAAGCCCCTGTACGTGGCACTGGCCCAGCGGCGGGAGGAACGGAAAGCCATCCTCACCAACAAGTACATGCAGAGGCTGGCCACTCTGAGGAGCTTGAACAGTCCCGTCATTGATTCCTACCATCAGACCAATTACTACATGACTGTGCCGCAGGTAGGCCCACGTTGGTTTCTTTGGATGTTATTTTTTGGGTGGTTTCACCCGAATTGATCTCGCAGCAGACGACCACGCGCGGCTTCTATGAGCAAAACGCCGTCAGCAACATGAGATTCGTGCCTCGCTGGACAGGACAGCCGCCGAGAGTTCAGGGTGAGGCGACGACTCGGGCTGGTGAAACGCCAAAGGCGCAGCTCGACGCAAACGCCGCTGCCCGCATCTTTTCAGGTCCGTACTCCTCATCCCAGTATATCGGCGGCTCCGCCCCTCGCCAGGGCTCCACCCCCATCGCCACGATGAGACAGGCTTCGACTCAGGCCCCGCGTGTCTGCAGTTCCACGCAAAAGACGAGTCGGTCGCAGCATCTCCCGTGTGCCGGGTGGGGCGCTTTTAAACGCACCTTTCTTTTGAGCAGATAACATCGGAACCCAGACCGCATGTGGACGAGCTGACCCGTCCGCCGGGTCAAGGAGCGGTCAATTCAAGTACTCGCCGGCGATGCGGAACCCACAGCGGGTGGTTTCTATGCCAGCCATAACCAGACTACAGGTCACCGAGCCCTGAAACATCTCGTTTCCATAATTGGCCGACGATCAACCAAATTCATTTCTTCGTCTCACCTGTTCACAAATACAAAATGTACAAATTTCCTTAGGCTGTTCCCGCCCCTGTGTTGGAGCCCCCCATGCATGCTCAAGGACTGGCGCCACTAACCACCTCAATGTTGGCTACAGCTCCGCTTGTGGACCAGAAGCAGCTTTTTGGTAGTCAATCGCTAATAGACAAACAAAAATGCCATGTGATTGCTTATGTGCTATCACTACAAATATGGATGACAAAAGATGGATTATGGTTAGCACGTTGGTTTGGCATTGGGAAAAGGTTCCAGTTCCTCGCCATCAATTGCTCAGCATTTTGTGAATGACTGAATTGGAGAAAAATTGCTTTCCAGCATATTGTGCAATGTGCTCCAGGTGAGCGTCTGTACCCTCTGATCCATGCCCTTCACCCAAGCTTGGCGGGAAAAATCACCGGAATGCTGCTGGAGATCGACAACTCGGAGCTGCTCCACATGCTGGAATCACCGGAATCGCTTCACTCCAAGGCAAAAAAGTCGCACTGCTCCCTGATTGCGCACCATTCAAAACGTTCTTTTCTGGGTTCTTTTGGATCAGGTGGAGGAGGCCATTGCTGTCTTGCAAGCTCACCAGGCCAAGGTCTGCTCCCCAAAAAAGGGAGGAATCATTTAAGGTCAGCCATGTTCATTCGGTGAAAGTGGATGGATGCTAACGTGACCCCGCCCCCACTTCCTCCTCATGTCTGATTTATACAGTATTAATTCTAATTCTGTGCAATTCCTTAAACATCAACGAATGTTATTTATTCAGTCCGCTTCAAAACAAATTTTGATATCAAATGATTTGCCCGTTTGCTCATCTGGATGTTTATTTAAAAGCTAACTGCTGTAGTTTTCTTCGCAGGTGCTGACAAGTTTCTCGAGGAGTAAAATTCATTTCAAAACGGAACGAAAAATGTATGAGGGCTGGAACTGGCAAGCTGTTTTCTTTTTGTAACGTCTTTTGTTATAATATAAAGTTCACAATATAGGCATTAAACCTGTCTTGGGTCATTTCAACACATTACAGCAGCACTCTGAGTGTAAAACAAACCAAACAAGATACATTTGATGCATATTTCTATTAAACAGATATTTATGACAAATACTTGAGTTTCAAAAGTAAAACAATTCACTCCGATTTAGGGATCATTTGCAATAAATGAACAAAAACTGACAATGGCTTGAAATTTTGTTTATAACTAATTGCATCACAAAATACAGGTACAATTTGTATCGGTGATAGGTCCGGGTGGAACAGTTTCAAATAGTGTTTCATATTCAAAATATCCATATTTTCTTGAGTTGGACACATGTGATGGAACTCGACCTATTCAGGTTTTAATCCTTGAATTTCAAGCTGTACACGGTTACTCTTTTCTAGCCACACTGAACTTTATTTCAAAGTTTGGATTGAAGTCAATTGCAATCCTGAATGAACAGAACACATCAAGCAAGTGAGTTTTGAAAACGTTTATTGAGAGCCTTCATACTAAAAATGAATTTATGGCTGTAAAAAGTTACAAAGCATTATTGTAGACATTAATATACTTTTGGTATTTGAGACCCTAATTTCCAACACACTATTTGTTTTAAATCAACATGTACTCAAGGTAACAAGCAGATGACAGGAATATTTCAAAAGAACAGACCTGTAGATTTCTTCGGTGGTAGTTGACAGCACACAGCCACACAGTTGAAAGCAAACGGCGTACAAATGAACTTGAGCCAAACAATTTCAATTAGGCCTTTCCATAAACAGTTTTAATCAATGCAAAAAAAAAAAAAAAACGTTTACACTGAAGATGGGAAGCACGCCTCACTATCGACGTGTCGGCATTAGAAGCTGCTTTGCCGTTACCGAATCCGGGAAAAGGTTGTGGTATGTCGGTAAGGGTACGTAGGCCGCCTTGATCATTTTACCTGCGAGACAAACGGGGGGGAAAAGACGTGTCCGTCGGGAATACTTGCGCTCATTTGGATGCAAACGTCATGCCGCTGCACGTACCTGCAAACCAGCGTCCGTGAAGCGCATTTACAGAGGCCATGGCCGCCGGTATGGAGGGGCACTTGACGTACACGTTACCCTGCGCAAAAACAAAATGGACGGCTTAGCACTGTCTCATCTCGGTTTAAAATGTCTTGTAGAATCGAACACAAAGCTGACCAAGTATGACTTCTGCTAATTGTCGATTAGCTGCCGTGGGACGCCACTTTAGCTTGGCTTTTACTCTTTTGTAAAATAACGGATGTTTTTTTTTGCAGACCTTTTCCACCTGGCTTGTCTCATCCATAAATGGAGGTGTGTGTGCAGTAAGTCCGTGTGGGGGGGGGAAAAGAAAATATTCACACCTGAGCGGAGTTCTTGTCGACATAAATGTGAACGACTCCTCCGTGCTTGTTACACTCCTCAATGACATCGTCTTGGATCTCGACGGCCCAGCTGGGATCATTTTCTCTAAGAAGAACAAGAAAAAACAAACGCAAGGTCAGCAGTCGGTGGTGACATTGTCGATATTTTGTGACGCTTTGACAGGCTTACGATTGTGGGTTGAAGAGATTGGATAACTGAAGGCAGTGCGTGGCCAGCGGCTGAGAGGGAAGGTTCAAAGCTTGGCTTGGCGTAGGCGCTGCAAAAGCTTCACGGTGAGCAACCAATCGTGTGATCCGATTCATCTAAGCGGTCATTGTGACTTACTTGATGGGGGCGCCACGTTCCCGTAAGAGCCCGAGCTAGTCATCTGAAGTGCCTGCTGAGCAGCTGGGGGAATCTTTAGACCAGTTCCTTCAGGACCAAAACACGCAGTCAATGCGAGGCGAAAATCACAACCCAAACTCCAAATCTTGCATTTCAAACCTTCGGCGAGTCGCGCCATGAGCTGCAGTCGCCCGGTGGTGCCGAGGTCGATGCCGGTCCGCTCCAGCTCGTCGTTGTCCAGGAAGGAGCTGGCGGTGGACGCGTCCGAGCGCTCCGTGACGTTGCCCACCTTCATCGGCCGGCCGGCCAGCTCAAAGCCGTTCAGTTGCTCCAGGGCCTTTTTTGCGCACTCGGCATCTGCAAACTTGGAAATGGAGACCGGTATTGATCTTTGTCTCAATCCCGCGCACGTTTCTCTGAAACTCAAGCCGTCACAGTTACCAACATGTGAAAGTCCTAGGTGTGAAAAGGGCCTCCACTTACTGATATGAAGCCATATCCTTTCGAGCGTCCAGTCTCACTGTCCATCATAAGTTGAATTCCCTCAATCTGCACCGGCACAAGAGAAGGAGCGTCATTTATCTGCTCACACACCAAGCTCCGCCTCACACGTGCGTCCGAGTCCGTTCTGACCCTTCCGAAGGGCTCAAAGATCCCTCGCAGCATTTCCTCCGTAATGTTGAAGTGCAGCGAGCCCACGTAGAGCCGCATGGGACCCGCGCTGCCTTTCTGAAGATTACTGGCCGCCGCTGCGGCAGCTCGATTCTTCTCGGCCTGCCAACGCACATGTGGAATATTAGCCGTGTCCGTGGAGCATTTTGGAGACGGCAACATGTGGGACCCCCCCCTACCTGAGATGCCTGGACAATGATGGGCACTCCCAAAAGCCGCTGGCCCGTCAGTCCGATGGCCAGGGGCACAGAAGACGACTCCACAAACTCAATGTAGGCGATCCCCTTCGATCTCCGGGAATTGCGGTCTGATATCATTCTCACGTCTCTTACCTACGTGACGAAAGGAAAAAAAGCTCCAGACCTCAATTTCCCCCTCCAAATTTAAAACGCCAGGTAACTCACTTTTCCAATAGCCGAGAAGAAATCCTCCAAGTCTCGAGCTCTGATTCGAGCGGCCAGCTGCATGCAGAAAACTGTGCGGGCATCTCGCTCCTCTGGTGTTAGGTTGTCGATAGGTTGTCTAAAAACACACAAGAACCTCAATTCGCTACAGCCTTTCAAATATCATTCGGGCTGTCTTGAGTTCTACCAATGTTCCTGCGCCGGCATACCAAACAGGAGCCACGGGCTTGGATGACACCAAGGCAAAAATCCCCCGACTCCTGCGGAAATCTGAAGCCCACCTGAGCATAAGCGTAAACAATGGAGGACTTTGTACCTGATGGGACTCTTCTCTTTCTTGACAGGAGGAGTGCGGCTTTTGGAACGCTTCCGTCTGAAACGAAGATCATGTCGGTCAGAGTTGCTACTTGAAGATGTCAGTGAGTTGCAAATTTTTTTTTTTTACGACCCGTACTGTTGCCGGTCACCTACATTGGGCTCTTTCTGGCTTTGTAGCGGCCAGCTCGCTCTTTGCTCCGAGAGCGCCGGTGTTCCCGGTTGCGGCTTTGCTTTCTTTCTCGGCTCCTGCTCCTCTTCTTGGCTTTTTTTCGGTCTTTGCTTCGGCTCCGGCTCCTCCTTTTCTTGGAGGCCGGGCTTCTGCTTTTGCTCCGCCTCTTCCTGCGAGCCATTCGACAGAGAATGGGGTTAATGCCGCGCCGCCGCTCGGTCAATTCAAAGCGGCAAAGGCGAGAGACATACTTCCTGTTCTGTCCATCGTGTCCGTTTGCATGAGAAGACTTGACCTCATCCTAAGCAAGGCCGATAGAAGAACATCGTGAGGACGCAGACGTAACATTTCAAGTCGTCATGGTAAAAGGGGGAGGGGTGGGAGCAGAGAGAAATGCAGAAATATTACAATTAAGAATAACAATTCCAAATGTCCTTCTGCTGTGCCTGGACAGGTGTCCACCCCCCCCCCCCCCCAATTTCGACCCCCTTCTGTTCTTAACTTGGCTGCAAAGTACTCTTAATCAAAGATGGAGGGGGACCCAACACAACTTTTAGCGAAGTTCGGGAGGCTCTGACAATTGGCAGCTCTTCTCAACCCTTTCCCCTTAATTGCAAGTCGTACCAATGTCACTATTTGTGCCTAATCATGTGACCACGCATGATGCGGGGGTTGGGGGGGGGGGCTAAAAGAGATCCTTTGAGGTTGGTGTCAGTCCAGTGATCTTCACCCATTTTCAGTCTTGGACTGTAAGAGCTCGATGCCACCTCTGTCACACATCTTGCCCTGAAGCAAACAGGGATTTACACTTCTTAGTAATATTGACGCCCAAGAAAAAGAAATTGATACTTAAAAAGGAAAAAAATAAATAAATCTTCCACAAGATACTGTTATCGTAAGGTGTGCCATTGATAGCGTCTCGACTAATGTACGGCCAAGCCACTCTATAAATGAAAGCACTGCTATCTGGTGTTGTGTAGCATGCAAAATGAAGATGCTGATACACGTTCAAGTTGAATGGGGCAAAGAGGCAGTATTCATATTTATAAGCAAAAGAAACACATTCAATCAAGATGGAACTGGCACAATTCGTAAGAAATCCTTTGCTGATTTACAGGGACGGGTGTACGACTTCCGACCAACTTCTTTCCGAAAGTTTCAAGGCGGTGATACAATCTTACCCTCTGTTGAATTGCACATTATAAAGCTGAATACTGCCAACTTTGCTGGCCTGGTAAGACGGGCCTATCGCTCATCGGTATTGACCTTGTTGTAACCGAATAGGGCCTGGGTGTTTTAGGTTGAATCTCTTTTAAGTCCTACGGTGAACCACAGTACAGCAGTATATGCACAATAACTACCTTCCTTTTTTTCACAGTTCACAGTGGAATCAAAGATGGATTCATGGGAGTAGAGGTGAGATATTCATTAGGGGAGTCTATAAAGAGAGATAGATGCGGATTTATTTATAAACTTACAGCGGTTTTACTCAAACACACCACACAACATTCATGTAAACGGTCACAGTATTATGAACGGCTCAAGAGTAAGAACATTATTTCTTTGACCTCTCAACCCACCTTTCTGTAGGGCGCCTCCAGCATGGCCTCAACATCAAAATCATCAGCCATGTCGATCCTACAAGCAGAGTAAGTTCGTTTACTCGTTTGCACACATGCACCACAACTCATTTAATATTACTTGTAGACGCCGAAAAAGTCCACATCAGGGTGTGGCGCTTAACGTTAAACGATGTCTATCCATTTAGTAAACACGAACGTTGAGCATGCGTCGCCGAACACATGCTACAGATTCGAGAGAGGCTCAATGGCGGTTGTAGCTAGATGCTAACGCTAATTAGCTGCTTGGGGCCCGTTGTGACAACGACCTCGCTTTGGTTTACGACTGGATAGCGACACCAATGTGAATAAACGTACACGTATATTGCGATGAAAGCAACACAGCTAGCGTAAATGCTTACAAGATTCTACGGTTTCTAGATGCTCGTTAAAAAAACCAAAAAAAACCAAGAAGCTAACTGCTGTTGGCTAGCTCGCTTAGCAGACAATGACGTTACCGTGTGGAATTGGTGAAAATGAGAGGAAAAGTCAAAATATCAACGCCAGCGTAGATGATCTTCTGGGTAGCTCCTCTTTGATGGATCCCACTAAGAGTGGCATAAATAATTTCATTGAATGCCTTACGTAAGACGACTTTTTTTTTTTTTTTGCTTTAGTACACGAAAAAAAAAAACGAGAAGACAGGCACGGTCGTGGCCTGTTCAGCGTCGTGCTTCTTCTTCGCCTTGTTTTTAGTTTATTGGGCGCTTGGTAAATCAACGTTTGGTGCATTACCGCCACCTACCGGATAGGACTGCGTTTTTGCCTCACACGTCACATTTGTCAATGGGGTGCTTTATTCATTCATTCATTCATTCATTCATTCATTTATTCATTCGTTCGTTCGTTCGTTCGTTCGTTCATTTAGCAGCGGCTCTTTTCTAAAATGAAATATATATATAAAATGTAAAATAAATCAACGTATCTCGATTAATCGGGTCAAATCTGACCTGTTTTGAAATTTGACAACGATAAAATATTCCCCAATTGTGTTTTAGATCCGGCCCGAATGAATATTTGTGGAAATTGCCTGGATGTTGTTTTCTGCCCCTTTTTATTTATTTTTGGTCACACACACACGCGCGCACGCACGCACTCACGTGCACACGCACGCTGTCATAAGTGTTGAACTTTAAGACTGTAAACAGCCACCAAAGTATCGTTTTAATGGCTCTTGAGACTTATACTGCAGCTATACGGATATTGGCCACTAGATGTCACTGTTGTGTCTATTAACTGGCAAGCTTGCGTCAGGATGGTTACTTGATGGAACTATTTAGACACATTTTGGAATATCATTTTGCACAAGTCGGACTAGCATTTCTGAGGAATTGATGATACTTAATTGATGATATTTAATTAAATATCATCAATATCATCAATTCCTCAGAAATGCTGACACCAGTAAGCAGTTAAGAGCGAGCATGTTCGTTTTTCATTGGCCTCATATACAAGTTCCACTTGGCTGCTAAAGCTGCTGTGACTTTTGATGAAACATTTACTTTTGTTCTTTAAAAGAAACCAATCAAATTCTGGGGTGTAATTATGTAAATCGAAGCAACTGAACAAATAACTACAATCTGGCCCAAATGCTTCTTGTTTTACTCCTTCATAATCGCATTAAGGAAGCATTCCATTCGGGCACATACAGCTGGACACATAGTAACGTCTTCATTTTATTTCTTTTTTTACGATCCAAATGTGTGACACGTCGCTACGACAAACAGAATACTCATACGCATAATTGTCTCAATTTTATTCTAACACATTAGCATGACTCTGAAAATAAATATTACATTATTACGGCAATATATATACCGTATTTTCCGGCCTATAAGGCGCACCGGACTATAAGGCGCACCTTCAATGAATGGCCCATTTTAAAACTTTATCCTTATATAAGGCGCACCGGACTATAAGGCGCACCGTTAATGCATCATGTCAGATTTTTAATCCAAATCAAATCATTCTCCATTTTATCTTTTTTATTTCAACTTCAGACGGAACAAATTACTTTATAATCATAAAATAATGATCCATAGTCTTTTTGAGTCATGATTCATAGTCTTCAGCGGGCCACTTATGATTGATTTCATGACACAATGCTTCGGGCCAGTTTAAATTTAGGAATTCGGTCCATATATAAGGCGCACCGGTCTATAAGGCGCACTGTCGGCTTTTGAGAAAATTTTAGGTTTTTAGGTGCGCCTTATAGGGCGGAAAATACGGTATATTTTTTCATGCCCTAACATTATTTTTTTTGCACACTTACAAATTCTTTATCATTATTTCCACAATAACAGTACTGTGTGTTAGGCAACACTTTCCTCTTTATCTGTGTCTTTACTGAGTTTAAGTGGTGAGTAAAAGTAAAGCGGCACATCAAAATATACTCGGTCATCAAAACATAAATCATCCGAAGGTGAGGTGAGGTAAGGGATTTTCAGAACTAGGCCTGTGATTATGCCTCCGATGGCTGCCGCTGCTATAGTGGAGAAGATGGCTGCCACCTGGAAGAGAGCCTGTTCCTGAGCGCTGCGACCCAAACCTGGCTGCAGACCGGGAATTAATGCCTGGAGCTCAAGCAACTTGGGGTCCCCCTCCTTTGGGGCTCTGTGCCTAAAAGTGTCATACAAACTCGGCCCGTAGACTTCCTCGCTCGCCATCATTATTGCAAAAATACCAGCGGCGCAAGATATGAGTCCCGTTAGACCGTGTAAATTATGAATTCCACATTGGTCCTGGATTCGGAAGCGTCGTGCCAAGAGGGGGCTCAGGTACTTGTAGCCTAGCATGCACGCGATGCTACCCAGCATTCCCAGCACGTACGCTCCTGCGGGCGAAATCATCATATCGACGGACGCCCCGACTGTCACCCCTCCGGCCAAGGTCACGTTCTGGATGTCGGCCATGCTGAGTTTGCCCTTTTTGTTGAGGAGCGCAGAGAGCGCAAAGGCCGTGATGGTGGAGGAACAGAGGCCGATGAAAGTGTGGAGGACGGCCCTGTGCTGGTCGTCGCCTTTCGGGGTCAACGCCGAGTTGAACGAGGGCCAGAAGACCCAGAGGAACAAGGTGCCCATCAGAGACAAGATGTCCGACTGATAGCTGGTGTTCTCCTTGGCGTGACCTTCGTTGAGGCCTGGTCTGTACAGCACAAAGGTGACCCCCAAGCCAAAATAACAAGCAAAGAGATGAATCAGGATGGAGCCCCCAGCGTCGTTTATCTTCAGATACTTTAGCACCGCCCATTCGGTGACGGCAAATACCGGCACCTCCAGCAGAGCCATGACCAGCAGCTGCAGCGGGCTGGTCTTCCCCAAAACTGCCCCGAAGGAGATGAGTACCACCGCGCAGGCAAACTCCGCATTGATGAGGTTGATCACGCCAAGTTGGATCTTCCCGTCGTGGCTGAACTGGAAGTAGCCCTGCACCAGAATGGCCCATTGGATGGAAAAGGTAGCCACCAGAAAGTTGAAAACCATCCCGCCGAATCCGTAAAGTCGGAAAAAGGCCAGCAGGCATCCGAAGCCCAGGAATATCATCACCTGTATGTCGGCGAAAAAAGGATAATCCTTGTATAACGCGTTGTCCATGGGCTCGGTTTGGTTGTTTTGAAATCTGGCATCGGCGTGGGGGTCGTAGGTGACAAAAGCGGCAAACAGGCCCACCATCATGGCCTCGGCCGCAAAAACAAACACGGGCAGCCTGAAGCGCAGGCCGCTGGCGCCCGTCGCTTTCATCGTCGGAGGTCTTGGATGGAATGACGCTTCTTTCGTTTTAAGCCGGGACGATCGTCAGCGCAGATAAGAGAGGACAACGTTCAAGTCGGCACCTGCTCAAACAAGTGCAGCTATTCAGGAGTTTGAACTTTGACTCCCTCTAATAAAAATGGCTGCACTTTTTACACGCTTGTTTATGGAGATTTCTTTGTGGAAAAAAAAAAAAGAAAAAAAATTGTAAAAAACATCCTAAAAATTTAGATTTTTTTTCTTTTGCAATACAACCCAAAGTTGGGACGTTTAAATGACGGGGTTAGTTCAATTTTTAACCCAGTAGTTTTTTATTACAAACTCTGTATTTAACAAAATTCCCACTTTGTATCACGGAGTTGATTCGACCCCATTTGAACCTTAAGTCAAATTCAATACAAAGAAAAAAGTCAAATTCAATAAAAAAAAGAAATAAAAAAAAAATACGTCTGTACATTAAACAGACTTTTAATATTTTTTTCACAGTAAATCTAATGACTGTACTCCTTTCCTTCATCTTTAACTCAATAACTGTTAATTAAATAAAATAACACAAAAAAATTTGACACACACTCAGTTTTGTATTTCTAAGTCTAACATGACGTATTTATTTATTTACAATTTACTTTTCTGTACACAACGGGTTTTCTCTCTCTCTCTCACTTGGGCACACACACACGCACACACACGCACGCACACACACACACGGCAATGTGATGCAACATTCTGATATCGCAAGCTCAAAGTTTACCAAAAAATGACCTTCCTTCAGATAATACGACATTATTAATATTGTCGACTGTTGATTTTTAATCAGTGTGTCAGGTTTTATCGATAAACTTTACAACGCTGTCTGACCGCTTGCCAACTCTCGACTATATAGTAAACGACTACGAAGTTCACGTTGTGTCTATTGTCACGTGACTTGTGTGCCGCCATACGAACCTTTCAAGACAACAAAAAGGAAGAAACATTTTTAGATGACTAAATATTGAAAACATTCAAACAACACGATTGTATCGGAGAAAAGACCAAACATTCGTCGTTGAGGAACGGGAACGGGAGCGGTAAAGAAATTGCCGCCTGCGCGCTTCATCCTTGAGGAAAGTTTTGCGAGGGCAGAACTCGAGGAAAATATATTCGGGATGTTCAGGAGTAGATGGTAATGACCTCACGTCCTCCTCCGCGGACGAGTAGAACCCGATTGAGACCTTCCGTCAGGACCTCTAGGAACTCCATGTCTGGAAGGCAATCTGGGTCAAGGCTGATTCCATCCATATGGAAGAACAGAGTAGAACCCTGCAAGGATACAATTTTCTTCCCCTGTCCGGTTTTTCGGGGGCCCGGGCATGTTGAGCAGAATGAGCTTTGCCTCCTTGGACTTCTTTGTGATGACCTCGTTGAGTCGCATCGCTGTGTGCATGCGCCTCACGTCCGTCTGGTTCCTTGAGACGGAGGATAACACTCAACGTACATCGGCCATTGGGATTGAATTGGTCTCGGTGGGATACGCTCATACTTACAAGTTTTCCCATTCCCTGCAGCGGCATGGGAGAAAATAATGGTTGAAATATAAAGAAGAGAAGCTGAGATACCGAATTGAGGTTGGCCTCCGTCGTAGGCTTAACAGGGACCAAATGGCGTAAGGTGACCAGTGTGGATTCATTCAGCGCCATTGAGGGATATGGAGGTCAAAGATCGATTTGAACTGTTTTGAGACAATCACTTGTCTGTGTGTTGGAATTATGACTTTCACCACAAATGTTCATATTTTAACCAACGTTTCAAGTGGGATGTAATTAAAGTCAAATATCAAATATTTATTGCATAATGCTTATAAAATGAAATGGATGTGTAGTTCACTACAATTTTAATTTATGTATGTGTATGTCATGTTGGGTTAGACAAATAATGTTTTGAAATTGATGTCCTTTGAGATTTCTTTGAAATCTAAATATCATTATAAATTAAATGTATTATCATTTTTAATTATTATCATTATTATCATTTCTATTATTATTGTTATTTTAAATTATTATTATTATTACTATTTTTATTCTTTTATTATTATTATTAAGTCAAAATTTCTCCAAGATAAAAAGTTGTCAGATTACAAAATTGAAGTCCAAATTCAACAAAGATCAGCAGTTGACTTTCGATGACAACGATTATTATTATTATTATTATTATTATTATTATTATTATTATTATTATTATTATTATTATTATTATTATTATTATTATTTTTTTTTTTTTTTTAAATTATTGTCAATATTATTATTATTTCTATTATTTTTAATTATTTTATTATTATTATTATTATTTCTATTATTTTTAATTATTTTATTATTATTATTTTTATTATTGTCTTTATTTTATTATTATTAAGTCAAAATTTCTCCAAGATAAAAAGTTGTCATATTACAAAATTGAAGTCCAAATTCAACAAAGGTCGGCAATTGACTTTCTATGACAACCCACTCACGGTTTCATGCTGAATGGGTCTTTGCCCGCCTCCGGATTCTTGCCCTTATTATCGGTCCAGGTGCTTCCGGCAGGGGCAGTCAAGCCGGTGGGGCTGGCCGGTGTCGAGGGGTTCTTACTGTGGATCAGCTGCGCCTGGTGGGGACACGCACCCAATGAAAAAAAGAAACCGACAGCTAGAAGATCATCTATACCTCCTCTTCCGGATGTTCGGCCACTCTGGCTCCTTCGTCGGTGCTGTGTTGCGAACGCGAGGCCAAGGATTTTTTACGCCGGATGGACCCGCGAGACGAATCCGTGATACTCTGGATCTGTCACGATATGAAGCAATGCCACGGAAGCTTTCCAGCCTAACAATTCAGTTCATTGAAGTCACACAAAAAAAAAAAGCTTTTTGTCTTACCTCTCGCTCCTTCTCATTCTTGGTCAGATGCATCTGCTTGAGGATCTGGGAACGCTGTTCCATCACCAGCGTCTTTTCATACGTGTAGGCTGAGATGTCGCCGTCGTGCTAGGATTGGAAGGCGAGTGGAAAGATGAGGACAATATAATAGCACAAAAAAAACAAAGACCACCATCTCACCATCTCCACCACTTCCACCTGAGCATCGATACGCAGGTGATAGAGGAACGTCAGAACGTCCTTTTTCATCTGAATACTGTTGTCGTCCATTTGAGCCACGGTGAAAATGCGCATCTTGCACTTCCTCCACACCTGCGGAGAAAGAAGAGTGCCAGATGAAGACCTTACAAAAAATGGTGGGTTTGCATGTGTCACCTTATGCTGACGCAGCAGGAAGGGCAGAAGCATCAACATTCCTCCGTCGTGGACGATCCACCACACATCGATGTGGCCTTCGGTGAAGCGCTCGCCGTTGGACGGGTAGCTGGAGATATTTTTGGGAACCAACAAGGCCAAGCTGGCTACTGTGGTCTCCCGGACCACCTCTACACAGAAACATTAGGAAAAGACAGCAATGAAGAGCAACTGGGCAAACGGAGATGGCGTTCCAGAAAGTTCCGAAACGTTCAAGCTCGGAATTCGACTTGCCAATGAAATCTCGGAATTGTTGTTGGAACTCGGGTTGTTTCCAGTTACGTGGCCAGCTGACCATCACGGTGTTGTGCTTCAAGCCACCAAGTCCTCCAACCTGGATCAGGTGGGAGGTCCCATCCCTCAGATTGGAGGACACCACCACTTGGGGGAAGCCCTTCACCTTCTCTGTCTCCATCAGCTTACGTAAAGACTTCAAAAAAAAATTACGTTAGACAGATTCTGTGTTTACTTGCTGGGATGTGTCTTGAGTGACAAAGACCTGGTCTGCCCTTTGGGCCTCTGTATAGTTGTCAAGGAACTTTCCTTGGACCGAGGTCCCAACGATAGTCAGGCCCTTCCCCGCCTTCAGCTGATTGGTTAACGAGATCAGACGAGGCTGCTCGACATTCTGCTCGGCGTCCATGCTGACGAGGACCAGGATCTGAGGCCTGGGCGGAGCGATGAACACATTGAGGATCATTCTCACCAAATGATGCCAACTTGATTGGGACTGACCTCCAGTTCTTGGTATGTGGTGGACCTTCTTCCAACCTCATGAGAGCGAATCGAGCAGCGCTTAGAGAGATGCCGCGTATCCCGTCGCCCCACTCTTTCTCGGCGCTGTTACACAGTCATTTATTCGTTTAGCGTGTTTATTTCATGACGGACGTTTCCAACTCCCAGTCAATGAAATGTAAAATGGCGTTTGGAGAGTGTAGAGAAGGTTGATTGAAGACACAGACACTACTGTTCAAAAGTTTTGGGTCACCCAGACAAGTTAGTGTTTTCCATAAAAGAGGTTTCAAGGGTTTTCAAGGATTTTCTAATCATCAAAATTAGCTAACACAATAGACCATTAGAACACTGGAAGGAAATGGGCCTTTATACATCCATGTAGATATCAATACAGTGATCCCTCGCTACTTCGCGTTTCGTTTATCGCGGCTTCACTACATCGTGGATTTTTTTTCCAAATTAAAAAAACATTTAAAAGTCAAAATAAAACTTCTAAATTGAGGAAACGTTTGTCTAACCTTTAGGACAATGTATGTAGTATTGCTCCAAATCTTCGTTTACATTCCTTTAGAAGTCCGTTTTCGCGTGTTAGCACGATCGCGAATTAGCATCTTTCCGCTAACTCGTTAGCCTGCCCAGTACTTCTTGTTGGTGACTGTACTTCGCGGATTTCACTTATCGCGGGTGGTTTTTGGAACCAATTATCCGCGATAAATGAGGGGTCACTGTATTTATTATAATTATCGTGAATTATAATAGATATTAATGAATTAAAAACCAGCTAGAATAGACATTTACCATATTAACAATGTATAGAATGGATTCCTGATTACTTTAATGTTATCCTCATTGAAAAAAATAGAGATTTTATCTAAAAAAATAAGGATATTTCAAAGTGACCCTTAACCTTTGAACGGTAGCTTTTACTTACCCACAAAATTCAATGTATTTGTAGATGCAGGTGGCAATTCCCATGGCAACCATGGCATAATACCAGGAACAGATGAACATAAGCGCGAGGCACAAACTCATACCCAGGAACGACAGAGCCCTGCGGGGAAAAATAAATTGCATTTTTCATCAAATTGTTCTTATCGTTGGAATTTTGCTCACGGCTTGGTAACTAAATCCCATGTGACCTTGGACCACTGTAGCCTTGTCACTGGGCAGATTCTTGTCAGAACTCAAATACTATTGTAATCAATTTGAAACATGTAACGCACCAGTGGTAGAACTTAAAACGGGGCCTCCAATTGGGTGTCCTCAGTAAAGTTTGCAGCGCGCAGGCAAGGTTAACAAACATGTAGCACATCAAGAAGAACCTGAAAAAGAAAAAAATGACCTGGTTAGCACAAACTATGTGCTCTATGTTTTTCGAGAAGACAAAATTACATCGAGAGGATGGGTGCGACGGCATCCAGAGAGGCGATGATGATGCCGATCTCACAAATGCAAGCCGTGAGAAGGAGGGCCCAGGTGGGCTCCCCGTTGGCTTTACCGTGTCCAAACACCTGCAGGGATAAATAACGAGACATTGGAAAATCGTATCTCGCAGAATAAACATCGTAGTGTCGGACCTCAAATTACTCACTCGAAGAAATGGGATGATACCGTCTCTGGAGATAGCCTGGAGGAGGCGTGGCGCTCCGGTTAGACTCTGTAGTCCCGCTCCGCAGGTGGAGAAAAAGGATCCAAAAACAATAACCCAAGGAGACGGCCATGCCAGAGTCCCAATCACCAGGTTCCCGTTGACTCCTTCGCCAAACCTGAAAGGTGAAGACAAAAGATTTACGGGTTTACCTCCACTTTGGAGGACTGCGTCCAACAAGCGCCACGTACTTGTCCCTCAGGACCACACCTTCTATACAAGCACCAAAGAGCACCACACAGGAAATATCTGATTCAAAAGTCTCTTGAGGAATATATGATTTGAAATGTTGAGCGAATAACAACAATAAACTCCGGCTGCTTAGGATACAAACAGTAGATGTGGTGGTGATGGCTGCAATGGTGCCGATGGGGATGGACTTCTGAGCATCACGTAGGTCTCCAGAGCGGTTGGAACCGGCCATGATACCTGAGAAAAAAAACTGGGTTTGTACTGCATGTTGGGCCATGGCATGCAATTTTAAGATCAACCTGCGCCACAACTTAGACCAGCTATTTTAAAATTCAGCCACCAAACCTGCCAAATTCCTAAAGACGCTAAACAACAATTGGACCATCACAAAAATCAAGATATGCCACTTTATACTTCGCACTTCTGTTCAAATTATCTGTTAATATGAATGAATATGCGTCTAACCTGTGACAGATGGAAAGTAAATTCCCACCAAGAGTGTGAAGAAACTGGTGATGTCCGCCAGCACAAAGCGGTTGGTGGCGGAAGGAGAACTGTCAGGGTCCACTTGGGATGCCAAGCCTCTCTTCTCTACGATCATCCCTTTTTCCAAATAATTACCAAACAGGTTTTCTGGAAGAGGAATGAACAAAGCTCCTTATTTGGATTTTTAAAAAATTTTTTGGAGAGGGGTCGGGGGGTAATTGTCACCTGCCAGGATCCCACTGGTGACCCCCGGAATGCCTTGTATCTCTGTGACGTTATTGTCGTTGAAGTAGTCATCGCAAGTAGCGTTGATGTTCTCGGAATCGCAGAAGGAGCGCCACAGTTTGGTGGTGACCGTCTCGTTGTCCATTTCAATCACCTTTGCGCAGACGTCGTATCCCTTGGAGACAAGAGTGCGATTTCCCAGGAGGCAAACCCTGCAGGCAAAGTCAAGGAGATGGACGACACGCTCGCACAAAATCCATCATCACAAATGTCCATTAGACTGACGGGAAGACCGGCGGGTCGATGGCGGTCTTGATGACTCCTGCGTAGACGGCCACGATGGAGAGGATGACACAAGCCAGGAAGACCAGCGCCAGTTTGTTGACATACTTCACCCCCACAAACACCACCAGAGCCATGAAGCTTAGAACAATGGTTCCGTACACCCGCATATTATTGAGGAGGGCCGCCTCTGCTTCCAGACCTTCCAGACCTTCGATCTTGAAGATGGCTGCTTGAGGAATAATATAAATCTGACAGATGGGAAGATGGTTCAAGGCGAATGGAGGAGAAAGGTGGCACAAGGTCATTTTCTCCTACAAATGATCATAGCATCATCATTGCTGACTTACCAGTAAGATTTCGATACAACCGAGGATGTACATGGCACCGGCAAACGTGGTGCCCAAGTAGAAACAAATCCCAACAGCTCCACCGAACTCAGGCCCGAGTGAGCGGGAGATCATGTAATAGGAACCTCCAGCTAGGATAACAAAAACTCAGTCAGTCAGAGTGAAATCCGTAGCAGCCATTTCAAATACATCTTCTCACCCGGGACCACTCCGTTTGTAGCAATGGCGCTCATGGAGATGGCCGTGAGCATCGTCTGAAACACAATAAAATAATTTAATTGGAGCAAGAAGAACAAGTCGATTCAAGGAAAGTACTTTGACATCTCAGGGGGCACTCAAAATTTTTATTTTTTTTACAAACCTAAACATTTTTTGAAAACACCGATGATGTTGATTTTGGCGGGTGGGGTGGCAGTGCCCCCGCCGGCCCCCCCTTCACTAGTTCCGCCCCTGATGACAATTAACCGACTAATTACCCCTTTCTGTTGTCTAGCTTACTCTGCTCATTTATCTACCGTTTTTTTCCATGTATAATGCGCAAAATTTAACTAATTTATTGTCCTAAAATCTGGGGTGCGCATTATACATGGGTACAAAAAAATGAGAATTTTTTTTTTTTTTTGCTAGCGCATGCGCAGTGATACTGACCGGCAGAATAACATCCGGTTGTTCCAAAAGATGATCTTTTTTCTGAAATCATTTTACGTTTACGGACTTAAGTAGGAGTCAAAATTTGGGTGCGTATTATACATGGGTACAGGCTTTTTTCCAGCATCAACATGCCATTTTTAGGGTGCGTATTATACATGGGGGCGCATTATACATGGAAAAAAACGGTAATAATGCTTGCTGGTAACTCATAACAGAAAACGTGAGTGAATCTGCTCTCGCAATTCCCGACAAATCCATTTCTATCCACCGCAGACATTGCGGGAGACATTCTTTTCTCAACGTTTCCTGGATTGCAAGGATTTGAGTGGAATTTCAGGAAATGCTCAGTTATATTGCTATTTTGCAAGAACTTTATAGAAGATAAACAAAAACCTTCATTTTACACCAGCAGCCTGCGACAGATGCAAAGTAGCAGAAGGACACGGTGGGCTTGTTGCTGGCTTTAGTGGCGAAATATATTTTTACATCCGGATTTAGCAGGTCACCTTCAGCATCGGGATGATGCACGTTAAAATCATGCACGGTAGCTTAAAACGTCATCTTGTGTCGAGAACACGCTTCTGTTATAAATCCAAATGATTTATTCAAAGCTGACATGAATCACCCAAATGTGGAGCAGTGTTTGCCGATCAATATTGAGCCAAGGCACGTATTTTATATTGACAGTAGCTCAGCCAAAAAAATAATTTTACAAAACTGAAGTGGTGAGATGTGTCTAGTTTCTATTTATCAAAAAATGTGAATTGAATATTTTGGCCTAAAATTCACAGACATAGATGAATTCATAAAATACATAACTTCAAGTCAGTAAATAATTTTTTTAATCAATTGAGTCAAATTGGATCATTTCGTGCTTAAGAATGTTCGATGTGCACGTCCACTCACTGTGGAGCAACACATGAAGACGATGATGAAGGAACCGAGCACGCCTCCAATCCCGACCATCCAGGTCATTCGCAAGAAGAGGATCACGCCGAAAATATTCTGAATACATGGCAGGTAAACACCCATCAGAGTTCCCAGTTGTGGCGCCTGACAAACACAAACAACGTGAAAGGAAAATAATGGTCACTTTTTGTTTTTTTTAATAATAATAATAATGATGATAATAAATAAATAAATAAATAAATAAATAAATAAATAAATAAATAAATAAATAAATAAATAAATAAATAAATAAATAAATAAATAAATAAATAAATAAATAAATAAATAATGAAATAATGAAATAATGAAAAAATGAAAAAATCGAAAAATAAAAAAATATTAAAATGAATGCATTTTAATAACTAACAAATTTAGATTTGTCTTTCTCGCTGTGCGGTTTGCATTCGCTTCTCTACCTTGACGGTTTTTTTGGACGGACGTGCGCCTTCCTCATTGTTCTCTGCCTCCTCATGCTCTTTGCTCCCCGTTGGCAAGTTGGAGTAGTTGGCGAGGCTGCTGAGCAACGAGGACACCATCGGACTGGTGTCCATCTCCTCCTGCAAGCACACACACGCATACACACACACACACACACACACGGCTATCCATGTATGCTCTCAGGTGACACTTTTGCGGGCCAAAATTGTCTCCGACCTCAAAGAGGGCCATGTTCTTGCCGTCGTACTGCTGGCTCTTCTCCACATCACAAGAGGCATTGCTGTTAATGAAAGGACTGCTCTCCTTGGGGTTTCCATCACCTGAGACACCAATCAATGACAAATATGTCTTTAAATGGAAGGAATATAATATATATTGATTACGCTCTCATGCGCATGACCTTGACTTCATCTCTGCCTTTTGTCAATCCTATTTTGGCTTTTAGGTTGGAAGGAATGCTTGTGAGCGGCCGACAAACGAAGATTGCAAAATTGGAATCAAGTCTACAGCCATGAACGATATGAAGTGGGAGGATGGACCTTTGCCATCTTCTGTTCCAGCAGGATGCTCCTTCAACACCTTACATGGTCTTACGTTGACCAAGTCCAGAGCGCCCCAAGTTAAAACAATTTCTGTGATAGCGCAGGTTTGAATTTAAAATGCGATGCAGATTTGTAACCTTCATCTGACACGGCGCTTACAAAATGGACATTTTATTCCAGCTTTTAAAAGCTTAATAGGACGTCGGCCCGGGGGGATTATCCAGCAGCTGCCCGAGGCCGCAGGGTAAAGTAAAATTCGACATTTGCATGTGAGCAAAAAATGAACCAATCGGCAAGCTTGATTTACATCAATATTAGATCAGTGACGTCAGATCCACAAATACCTCATCGAATTTCACGTCTGTTGAGAGAATATTGTCATGCAATGGAAACCATTGAAATGCAAAATGGCTGGTGTCGTAGCTCAGTGTGAGGATTATCATTGCTTTCCTTCTGGATGGCAGACAAACTTTCTCAGATGAGTGATCCCAGAGACTTGGGAGCGACTTTGGAATATAAGCGAGGCCAAGCCATATTCTCAAGTACTGAAACAAACCAGGACAGAAACCCAAGTGACAACACAGAAGTAAACATGATTTATGACTGGGCAATTTGTTTATATAACTCATTTTTTTCGGAAGTCCATTATGAGTCAACCCAAATAAATGTATAAATAATATATACAGTAAAAGCTACGAAACAAACTGACAAACAACTAAAACCGGTACAATATTTGAATTTTTTTTTTGATTAAAAGTGAAGACAATTTACAATTCTAGTAATGACACACGAATATGATGCACGATTTGTTTTCGCGGGCCACATAAAATGATGTGGCGGGCCGTATCTGGCCCCCGGGCCTTGAGTTTGACACCAGTGGTTTAAATGAATGAGTCGTTCCATTTTTTATTTTATCTATCTATCTATCTATCTATCTATCTATCTATCTATCTATCTATCTATCTATCTATCTATCTATCTATCTATCTATCTATCTATCTATCTATCTATCTATCTATCTATCTATCTATCTATCTATCTATCTATCTATCTATCTATCTATCTATCTATCTATCTATCTATCTATCTATCTATCTATCTATCTATCTATCTATCTATCTATCTATATATATATATATATATAATCTTCAACGCAACCTCGCATGCCGAGATTCAAACCCAGAACCTCAAAACTGTGAGGCAAATTTTAATCCACCATACACGAAATGGATTGTGTAAATGAAGGGAATATGTCAAGACCTCTGTAATCTTACTTTAACTTTCTGACCTACTCGCTCGACATAGATTAAAGTCACGATTTGACACATTGAAGAGGGAATAAAACACATTGTGAGGATTACTGAACATCTCTGACAGGATTTATTCTCCGCACATTCCATGATGAAATTTTGCATTCCCAGCTGGCTAGCTTGATTACAAGCACCTGTGGCTAAACTGGCTTTTGATTTTCTTGACCCGGACTTGACACCTCTGGTAAGCAGCAGTTTTATGACTCTTTTATCGCAGAGGTTAAAGAAAATAAACCTGTAATTGTTGTTAAAATGTTTGAGCACATGTGTGGGTAATTTTCAAATCCATTTCGTTAATGTTGTAACACTGGGACACAGATGCTACTCGTTAGCTTGTGCTGGTTAGCGTTGTTTGATAGCATTGAGCTAAATGGGTCAAGTACAGTGATGAGGCTTGATGGGGCTTTTTTTCCTCATTCATGAAAATTATTACTGGGCAATCAGAGAAATGGACTCCTGTTCACATGCTCGTGGATAGCCTTGTGACAGCCTGGCGAGTTTGTTTCCTTGAAATAAAAGTTGAATCCTGGAAACGGTTTCAGACCATTGAGGTTATTAAAGCAGCGGGTGGTAGCAAACTGTAGGTTGTGTAAGAAAATGGCTGTGTATTTCACTCTAACTTTAGTGTTTGTATAATTACCGTTTTTTTTAATGTATAATGCGCCCCCATGTATAATACGCACCCTAAAAATGGGTCTGTAATGGCGGCCTCCGTATCATATCCGAATTAAAAAAAACATTTTTTTAAAAAATTTTTTTTGTACCCATGTATAATGCGCACCCCAGATTTTAGGACAATAAATGAGTTAAATTTTGCGCATTATACATGGAAAAAAACGGTATTTGGAAACATTTGTGTATACAATATATTTTCAATTCATTTCTTCATTTCCATGAGTTGCATAACAGTGAAGCAAAGCCTCACCCCTGATCCTACATTAAGTGCACATGCTGCCATTTTATGCTCTTATATAAACGTTGACAAATATTTGTCATTGAAATGACCTTTGCTCTCTTCCACAAGCTGCTGCAGATAATTTGAGGGGCTTTGAACCTTTTGAAAAATTGGTAATACACTAAAATGAAGGTTCTTACGGACTACGGCTTTATTGGTGATCCAACAACAAAAAAAAAAAACTGAGGATTATTTCCTCAATAAGATCTATAATTTTTGTGAAAGGTCAAGTTTTGCAGTCGTGATGTTCAATTTTGGACCTGTTTTTTTTTTTTTTTTTGTGTTATCGTCTGGAGTTTTGCCATATACTGTAGGTTCACTGGCCTTAACCTCCACTCACTCCACTATTTTGAATCCTGAAACTTTTTTTTTAGCCTTGAGGTCATTCCGATGTATTGAGAACCACAGCAGCCAGTATTAAAAATAAATCAAAGTGAAAATAAAAACAAATAAAGTTCCAAATGAATGTTAGCAAAAAAAATAAATAAAAATAAACCCCACAACCTTTCACTCTTTCGCTAGAAATCATTTGTTCAGGTTTTTGCTTTATTATGTTCAATAAAGATTTGTTCTGCTTTCATTTTTGCCATTATATAAAAGAGGTATTTGATCAGGGGTGTGTAGACTTTTAATATCTATTGTACCACAAGTATCTTTAAATAAAATGATGTGCAATTATGGATGGACAGGTAGGTGTTCCATTCATCTGGTATCGCATAGCAGCATAATTGAGGGTGAAGTCAAGGTAAAATGAAAGTTTGGCAGTCGGTTGTTGAAGTGCCGTTGGTTCAGCTCTGACAAATTGCTTACTTAACCGTGCAGTCGCTCCAGTCAATCTTATTGATTGCAACCAATCACCCGAGCCTCTCGTGGGATCCGTCTCGACTTTTTATCGCTCCTGCTTCTTTTACTCAGGAATGAATGGAAATAATCAAGGGCCTTCTCCCTGGCGGGATTCATCACGTGTTGGCTACTCCTCCGAAGACTGATTGCGATCCACCCGCATGTCACTGCACCTGGTGTGATGTGCTTGAACCCGTGACCAGGTCAGTTGCTACTTTACAAAACAAATGTGTACTTTCGTTTTGAGTCATGTGATTAACTCTCCTCCAGCACATGCTTTAGTTTGCATTATGGCTGTGCAGACTTATTTTTTCTGAGGGCCGCATACAGAAAAATAGACATGATGTAAGGGCCCATTCATTTTTTGGATGAAGTATGGGGAAAACATAATAATTATATATATATATGTGTGTGTGTGTGTGTGTGTGTGTATGTATATATATACATAAAATATATATATATATGTGTGTGTGTGTGTGTGTGTGTGTGTGTGTGTGTGTGTGTGTGTGTGTGTGTGTGTGTGTGTGTGTGTGTGTGTGTGTGTGTGTGTGTGTGTGTGTGTGTGTGTATGTATGTGTATGTATGTATATAAATATATATAATGTGTATGTATATAAATATATATAATGTGTATGTATATAAATAATAATTTAATAATTTATAATATAATAATATTTAATTTAACAAAAAAAATGTATATATATATATATATATATATATATATATATATATATATATATATATATATATATATATATATATATATATATATATATATATATATATATATATATATATATATATATATATACACGTGCGCACTCACAGGACTCTCACCAGCGTCACTCACCCTGGTTGTTAGGACTCCCCTCTCCTTCCTCGCCATCCGTTGTGATGTTGTTGAGCATCTTCTTTCCGTGGCACACGTCTCAGTCCTAAAGAACGGCTTTGTATCCCCTCGGACTTGCTTGATGCTGTTCAGCAGGACAATTGAGGGGGGCAGCGGGAGTCAACGGGGGCGAGTTGACCGGCTTGATGACACATGCGCTCTCCCTGTTCCCGTGTGCCACTCGCCCTCAAGTCACTTTAAGCCCAGGCACTACATTCATGCATTCACAAGGTATTATCCCTCTCCCTCCCCGTCCTCTCTTTTGGCTCGCTCACGCACGGTCAGCCATGTCACCATGAGGACGGGATGCAAAGAGAGCCGCATCAGACGACAGGGCGCCGCCTCCCGAGATTAGACTTTGCTTTTGATGTCTTTTCAAAGGGAAGAAAAGAACCCCCCCCCTCCCTGCTACATCACTTGTTATGCATCCTTTTCATTTGTTATTTCGACCCCCACCTCAAATCTCTCTTTTCATATTTCCGTGCACGGCCCTGACGATTGTCTGTGGGAAGTGCTGCAGGCTGCAGTGCTTGTATAACTCCAGAAAATCTTGCTCCTTCTGTGTCAACAACAACGACCACGCACTGCCCTCCTAAAGAAACTAAGAAGAATGGTGATGGACTGGCCAAGCAGGTCTCCAGGTCTAAACCCGACAAGGCAACTTCAAACGGAAGCTGGAGGAGCGCAAGGTGTTGAAGAGGAACCTGTGAAGCTCCAGGGAAAATGATGCCTCAAGATCTCTTGAAAACACACGTTAGATGGAAGAAAGATGAAAACCCCTTCGCCCCATGAGCATGTGTGTGTTACGTCACATTGCAGCCATTGCTGCTGTGGTCAGATGATCTCTTAGTTTTGGCAGATGTCCACATTGCCATTATCCTCAATGACCCACCTCGGTCCCTCCTGACGTTCTCTATGTTACTAAGTCCTCCTGCTCCTCTGTGACAACATGAACGCAAAGCTGATTCGCGGGAACAACTCCAGTCGGAAAAGTGCTAAAATTGGTCATCAATTTATCATGACTGATTACCGTAAATTCCGGACTATAAGCCGCACCGGACTATAAGCCGCACCAGCTAAAATTGGGGGATATTTGAGTTTTTTTCTTATATAAGCCGCACCGGACTATAAGCCGCACGTGCACACGCGTTTTTTTGCAAAGAAAGACCGTTCACAGAAAGCCTTTTTAAAGTTTTTATAACATACTTTAACATGTCTTTCTAAACATTGCCTGTGATGAAGGGTTTAGAGCCCTTTGACGCAGGTCACCTAGCGTGCATTCCTACTAAAGCTCATAATAGTCACAAGCAACACAGCCAGAATAAGCAGCAGCCATAGTAGTGTTTCAAAATAGTATTTTGTTGTTGTTGTTGTACTAGGTTCATCTTGTTTTTTCTTTTTCAATTACTTCTCTGGTTCTTCTATATCAAACAAATTTGTTTTAGGTTCATTTACCTGACATGTTTCGGCGGAAACACATCAAACACATCAGTGACACTCTGATGAAGGCGGAAGATTCCGCCGAAACATGTCAGGTAAATGAACCTAAAACAAATTTGTTTGATATAGAAGAACCAGAGAAGTAGTATTTTGTTGTTGTTGTTTTTTTCTTCAAGATACCGCAGTGTATAAAAGTGATCAAGTCATCACAAAAATCACGAAAAAAATCCTTATATAAGCCGCACCTGACTATAAGCCGCAGGGTTCAAAATTTTGGAAAAAAGTCGCGGCTTATAGTCCGGAATTTACGGTAAAATAGAGCGGCACAGGGAAAGAAAAAAAAATAAATCCTAAAACCTGACAGTATCGTTAATCAGCTTGTAGCTGTTAATGATTTTGTCGACTCATCGCTAAATTGAATTTAAAAAAAAACACATTTTAATTTCCATCCCTTTATTCAGAAACATGACAATCTCAAATTTGCAATGGGAAAAATGCGCCAACAAATGATGAATGACTCAAATGAGAAAATAGGCAAACATTGTGGTTGTTTTCCAAAATTTTATTTGAATCATTTAATTGTTTGCGCCTCTAATCTTTATCGTTGAAAAAAAACCTCGGCTTTGCTTAGAGTTGCAACAGCATCGCTGCCGCCTACAGGACTGGAGTGGAACAACTTGCTACCATTGAACGTGTTTTTGTGACTTTTCATCTCGCCTTCTACACACTTGGCTCTTTACCAATTAGAAGGGTGCAACGTAACGCTATCATCACAGAAGCATCTTTGAGCATTCCATTGAAAGAGTACAACAGGTGACGGGTCTAATCTTTCACTTTCTTTTCCACTCCTGCTCATCTTAACAACTTGCCAGAGAAAGATTGTTTTTCCCGGAAAATACTTCCCTGTTGAGGAATGAAACCCTTGTAGACCAATAAATAAAAAATATTGTTCATCCATGGGAAGACTTTGGGGTGTGTTTGTGTTTTTGTTTCATCCAGAAGAACGTACGAAGCCAAAAGAGTTTTTGCAGCGAGGTAATTATTCTAAAGCGGTTTGATAGCACTAAAGTCGGGGTTCTGTCTGCAACATTTACAGCTGTAAAGTACATCAACCATGCGTGTGGCCAAGCTTCTCTTCAGCGTGTCAGCCAGAGTGGGTTATTGGCTGGCCTTTGATTGGCAGAGAGCCCGAGATCCGTGTTCAACTGGGCCAAGCCGCTTTAGCTCTTAACTCGTCTGCGGCACATGTGGCTCAGGACGTTGCCGTTCATGCCATCGAGCCCACCTGTGCCGCTTCCGAGGCATTTGCAACACATGCGGCGTAGAATCGTACAATTGCAATAAGCAAGCCATGTAAGACCTTTGACTCACACGAAGGCGACGGCATAAAGACAATAAAAACACGGCAGGGAAGTTTCCGATGTGCTAATCCTGCAGATTAAGGCCATGGAGCATTGGGCTGGAATCCACTTTTTTTTTTTTTTTTGTGATCAAACGTAGACTCTGCTTTCAGATGATCATCCAGCTCCTCTGGCGGCTTGCAGACATTAAACTGCAATGTCACACCTAAAAAAGATGTTTAATGGGTAAGAGAAAAAAAAATATATATATTTATATATTATATATATATATTTTTTTAAATTATATATATATAATTTAAAAAATATACAGTGTGTATGTTGTATATGTATATGTACGTGTATGTGTATATATATCTATATATACATATATAGATATATATATGTATATAATTGCTCATTTTGTGTTTATGATCATTTTAAATGTTTGCGGTAGCTGCCAATTACAGCTGACACTTTGACTCAGTTCTAAAGAGGACGAAAATGTGGACAGGTGCAAAACAAAGAATCTTTCGTTTATTGGGGGCTCCTTCGGCATTAAAGCGATCCCTGAATTCACAGAAAAGAAATGACAAATAATTGTAAATATTGTTCCACTTCATTTGCACTTGATTTTTGTTCATGAATTCAAAATTTTGTTGCTGGAGGGGGCTACAATTTTCTTTACCAGTGGTACTGGGGGACCACGCACGTCTTACATCCAGGGAAGCACAAAACCTTCTGAGCCACTCCAACGTCTAAGTAGCCCATTTGATATTCACGCCTGTGAGTGTTTGGAATGTGCCAAAGACACACACACACGAGCTAAATTTGAGATTGAAAGCCGGATCCTTTTGTGACCCATGAGGCACATGTGCTTGCCACATGGATTCAAACCAGAGTGAAAACCAAAATGTATTTTCAATACGCCTATAAACCAGGACTGACCGTTTAAGTCTTAAGACTGCAGCATGTCAAAATGCTGTTTTTCATTATTGGCAGCACTCTAATAAAAAGGAAGATTTATGACTCTTTCGAGATATTGTTGTGTAAAGACTTCAGCCCCAAGCAGGACACCCAAAGACAAGTTTCCGTGCTTGGTTTATTCGAATTACACATGATTACCACATTAGGCTCTTTTATCATCTTTTGGCCATCTTTTCTGAAACAATGTGACTGTTAGTATGAATAATTCATTTGTATTCCAGTTTGGGGATGTTTAAAAAAATATCTCTCAAATACTCATTAAAGACTAATCAGTCGTTCCCATCATGATGAAAATAGTCATTAAATTGCAATCAGTCCCACTTGTAATGAATATGCAAGTCATTCAAGGTTAATTATTGTGCGAGAACTTGGAAAATCCGCTATTTGTTTACTGTTCTCTAGGATAGTTTTAGATATCCCAAAAGTTATTTGAGTACATGTAAAGGAGTAAATGTAATGTATTTGAACCCAGCCTCTGCAAACGTGGGAAGAGGATGGGGCTGAGGACGGATCCTTGTGGTGTGCCCATGTGTGTAGTGATGCCACCTGATATCTTGTTACTAATCTTGACAGTAAGCATGTTTGTCTTGGGGTTCAAGTTTAGTCAGTTTATTGGGGAGTCTGCATGGGAGGATTGTACGGTATTAAGTTTCTCCTTGGGATGAAAAAAAATCATCATTATTGACACCATGGTATGTTGTTGGTGAGCTGCTATTTGAGAAAAAAAAAAATTTCTATGGATGCATGCCGGTCATTGAACATCTGGATCTTATCTAAACAACCGGAAATAGCACACTTGAGGTCAATGAATTAAACACAGAAGACGATTATTCATATCATCATCATTTTAAAAATAATACACACGTGGACTGGGCGTGTCTGGGCTTTGGCATTAAATTCTTTCGGAGGGCCATGATGACTGTTAACCCAAATAAATGTACGAGCTCCTCATATTACAGTAAAAGCGACAAAACAAAGTGACAAATAACTCGTTTTTAAATCAGATGAGTAGAAACTGGTCAAATATTAAAAAATATATATATATTACTAAAAGTGAAGACAATTTGCAAGTCTAGTAATGACACAGGAATTTGATGCACAATTTGGAAGTGGAAAGGAAGTGCGTCATTAATACGGACAACAGAGATGAACAATTCGACATACTAATCATTATCCAAATATTTGTTTTATCCTGCTTCTATATATCATACACTTACGTATATTTCAAAATATTTTCATTTTTATGATCTCTGTGTTTAACGTGATGACCACTGCCAGTGCGCCCTCTACTGACCAACCATCACTGCCAGTTTGTCTGTATCAAACAGTACAAGAGTATTGAAAAACATAACGTACTTTTTTTTTTTTAGTGTATACTGTCCAGTAAGCAAACATAAATTTTGGCGTGCACCTTTCCACGACCTAACATTTTAATTTCCACGCATTTTTTTTTATTTGTGGCTATCCATAAATAATATATGTTGCTGTATTGGCCTTCAACTTTAGCTCCACCATCTTTCCGCCATGTCACGTTTGCTGTGATATAACTATAGCCTAAAAATATTCATAATAGTTCATATTTTTTGGTCTTTAATCAAAGTGCTTAAGCAGTTTTGATCAGGAAAAACATCAAATGGTGTAATCCTATTTTAGGAGTCAAATCCTCTCGGCATGATGACATCGCTCGGCTGGTAACATCTGCTGAGTTTACTTGAAGTGCCATGTTGTGACGAGTGTATGAAATGAAATCAACAGTGTCGAAACAATTTCTTTTAAGGACTTCATAAAAAAAAGAATGGAAGCAAGGGCCACTTTGGCATTCTTTTTCCACATTCAAGTTGTTCATAAATGTATCACAGCTAAAGCTAGCTTTTAAGTAGACATCAAATGGCCGCTAAAAGACAGGTCAAGCCTTTTCACCCGGTGTGGTGGTTGTAATGTCATAAAGTAGTCGATAGATGGCGACAAAGATGACACATCCCTACTACTGTACAGTACTGCACTTGAAGCTGATTAACAGTCGTTGCATCTCATAGTTCTCATCAAAATCTAAAATTTCTGTCTTCCAATGCACCTTGAATAACCGACATTGGCCTAAATATAAGCAGCAAAATCTATCTCAGGGGCGGCCATTTTGCCACTTGATGTCGACTGACAGAAAACCATTCACACAATTTTGATTCATACTCACCTAATCTGCTCGGCTATGTCTTTTCGGCAGTTATCGTCATCAAAAGTTTACTCTTTTCCTTTCCTTTCTTTCCATTTATGTTGTTCCTTCTCTCCATTCCTTGTTTCAAAACAGGCCCCCACCAGCCGCCAGCGAAGCCCGCCAGGAGGAGCGATCTTGTGCTGATGATGCACTTCAAGGAGTCCTTGTATCAACCCCAACCAAGGTTTGCCAAATCTTCAAGTCACTATAAAATTCCAGTCTCATCATAAGACCACGCTTTCACACTCATGAGCCTCACGGGGCATAGCCATCATTCCAGAAATAGGTGGGGGGGCAAATAGTTTGTCAGCAAGTAAAGCACAAGTAGCCAGGTAATGAAATGCCCAAAGGCAACAACAAAACATTTAAAAGGGAAGTCGCGTCAAAAGATTTCTTGACAATAATACATGGGCTCCCACTAGTATTGACAGAGTATTCTGATTAATATTGATTGATTGATTGATTTCTTTATTTCCAACATCCAAAACAAATAACACTCTAAAGTGCCACATAAGTCCATACAACAAACAAACAAAAAATAAACCAACAAATATCCAAATATTGCGTTTGCGGAATTGGAATTATGCAGCAAAATCCACCTGTTTTCATCCATCTCAGGTGGTGGCCAGTTTGTCACTAGCTATCAACTGAAAATGACATCACAGGACCTCACCTGATGTCCGGGTTTGGTCATGTGATGTTGAGCCCTTAGGTACCCTTCAAACTTTGAGAAAATGATCGGAACTACACAAGCGATTACACTTGTTTTTGTAAGATTGTAATAGGAATAAAGAAATAAAATCGTTTGACAAATCCCTACATCCAGTATCTCAGAAACACGCTGCTATCATGTGAATGCAAAATGGCCGCCTCGTACAGCAATCGCCAACCCAACTCTCTTTTGAGCATACGGAATCTGGACTCAATTTTGAATCCTTTTGAATTTGATTAACAATTCAACTGCGTGCCAAGTACTGTTATCTGAGACGGCCCTCAGTCCTGGCTTCCGTACATTCACTCCTAGTTTCCATGTGACATAATTCTGAACCACTTAATACAAGACAGCCTAAGACTCTTAGCATTAATCAGTGTCATCATTTTTCATAAAGACCCGAGGTTCCACATGCATTCCATGATCATATCCATCTTGTTTTGAGAGCCACTCAATCTGTGTGGGGGACTTTGAAGTGGTCAATTGGCCTACTACGCATGGAATGTGGGGGGAAACCGGAGCAGCTGGATGAAATGAACGCAGGCACAAGGCGAGAACATGCAAACTCCACAAAGGAATGGACGCGCTAACCAGTGCCAAGTGCATTGTTTAAAAACTTAGAGTTACCGTTTTTTTCCATGTATAATGCGCCCCCATGTATAATACGCACCCTAAAAATGGCATGTCGATGCTGGAAAAAAGCCTGTACCCATGTATAACACGCACCCAAATTTTGACTCCTACTTAAGTCCCTAAACGTAAAATTATTTCAGAAAAAAGATCATCTTTGGGAACAACCGGATGTTATTCTGCCGGCCAGTATCACTGCGCATACGCTAGCAAACTCGATAGTGAAGAAATGTTTCGGATTTGTGTAGGGTACATTGTGACAGCAAACGAGCAGGCGATCGTGCAAGCGTCTGATACGAGAGCATTGTGTTTGAAGTGAACAGCAGAGAAGAAAGCGCATCTGTAATGGCGGCCTCCGTATGATATCCGGATTAAAAATATATATCTATATATTGCACCCATATATAATGCGCACCCCAGATTTTAGGACAATAAATTAGTTAAATTTTGCGCATTATACATGGAAAAAAACGGCATGTCTTAAAAATTGGCCCAGGGTCACGATTTGCTACAGTATAGCACGTCTCCAGTTATCTTATCCAAAAGCTGAGTTAGGGCGAACATTTCCCGACACGGCTTTCCCCTCATCTCCTCTATTTGGCACCACCGTCTCCCCGACTGACATGATAAATGCAAAACACATTCCACGTTGACAAAATATTTATTTTACATAGTGATGGTTCTCCCCTTCAGAAATACTGATTACATGACTGATTATTTTGGGGGGCTAAAATCTGTTCGCATGATATGAAACACTTGAAAGACATTTGGGATGACTTGCTGCCCGATTTTAAGACGGCGCTAAATGTGTAAACGGAGCACCAGCCGATGTCGAGTCCTGTGAAAAGACGACCGTACACAAAAGGCCCAGAGGAATGTTTACATACAGTGTGGCGTCTTTGTAAGCCATGGAGACAGTATATCAGGTATAGCGTTAAACTCCTGCTACTTCTTTCCACCTTTCGAAGCTTTCTCTAATCCTTGGATGTACTTGCGAGGAATTCCATAATGATCTGAAATGACAGATGAGCCAGACTATTTACACACAAGAACAAAACACTTGTATAAGCTGTAGAACATGTTCCAAACCTAGCAGTAAATGTCCAACTTGTTGAATCTGGTTGCCTTGAATCTGGACCAGGACTTTGTCTTTGGCCCCCGGGACGGCCTGGAGGACTGAACTGGCTTGAACTCTGCGCTGCAATGCAATGGCGACGGCAGAAGGGTCCAAAGCGTATACCTCCAGGTTTTTTATTACAGTCACCTATATGCAGCACATGGAAACCATCAGAGTTAAAGCAATCAGGGAAACAGTTTATTAAAAAAAACAAAAACGAAAAAAAAACAGCTGAGAGCAGCAAAAATGTAGACTGAGAAAGTGTTTCGAAAACATAAAGCACGGATGTCAAACTCAATCTCCAGGGGAAGGCATTGGAAGAGGAAATTCTAAGACCAAAACAAGTCTATTTTAACTTGACCACAGTTGCAAACGACAACAGTGAATTTCAAGCGTGGACATAATGAAAGGGTATCAATGAACTGGAATCTCAAGGATGGTGGTCACCTTCTTATTGGATCCTCGGGAAGCCACAGAGACATCAATGGGCTCAATATGTCCCTTCTTTATTTGAGGTGTTTGTCCAGGGTACGCGATTTGGTAGCATTCCTGCATTCTCTCCAAGGTTCTGTAAGAAAGAGAGGTTTATGTTTTGTTTATTCGCATATTCAGAAGCAGAGTAGATCTTTTTTTTTTTTTTTTTTTTTTATCTAGAGTTTAATTAAAATGATATGCTCAGGCTGTGAACTTTCATCTCATATGCATTATTCACTGCTGACAGACATTTTTTTCTAGTTCAAATGCAATTTCACTTAAGAGAGTCTGGCAAGCAAGAATTGTTTTATTACTTACAGATCTTGTTTGTTTAAGAGGATTTAAGAATGATTGTCAATATGGGATTAATTTTTTCATTGTAAAGTGAATGATTGTCTATATGGGATTAATTTTTTCATTGTAAAGTGAAATGAAAATACAAGCCCTCGCTCGGTCGATTTTGTCGCTTTGTCTTGTGAGCAAAAATCGGAGACGAAAATGTTCACAGCAATTCAACTCAACAAAAGCAGGAGACTGAATGAATAAAACTTACATGAAGTAGAAGGCCGTCTTATGAGTCTATATTTGTGTAACTAATGGGCAACTGTTGCTGCCTGGAATTTCTACGTAACTAGGTGAATTTTTTTTTTGTTCACTTTCATTTGAAACAAACCCAAAAGAAAAATCAGCAACCAATATAGTGGTAAGCTTTCCATCCAGGAAGTCCGTCCGATTCTGGATCTGTTGATAATCAAATTTTTTTTTTCTTGTGGCAGAAATCTTAAAACATTGTCCAAAGAAGTAGACTGTTCTGCATCACTGTAAATCAACAAAGTCAATGAAGACCCACAAATGGGTTCAGAGACAGTTAAGAGGGGAGATGTTTTTAGTAAAACCCCAAACAAAAAAAACATGCATTTGTTTCACAATGCAAACTGCTCCCATCTTAATAATGGGACAATAAATAGTGACGGCAGCAATGTGTGGCATTTCACCCAGCTGGGCTAAAATACCTTGCTGCCATTTTACTGACAGTTATGTGGCCTGCTTTGTCTTCTTTGGGGAAAAAAAAACAAAAAAAAACTGTGGATGTGAGACTTTAGTTGTAGCAATGTAAAATACCTGCTGAAAAGCTCGTCCCACTTGAGCGTCTCCACGTCCTGGTACTCTGATTTCTCCAGCAGACAGTCGCACAGGGTTGGGTTGATTCTCACGTAACTGTTTGGAAGATAACAAACCCGCAAAAAAATGATTGCCTGCCGTTCAACTGGATGCAGGGCACATGTCCGGCCGGCTTGGGTCTAATCGCTATCATCTCGTAGCGCCGATTTAGGTGGCACATGAAATCAAAAGACACGTGGCCTGATAAAAAACACAAGTGGCTCTTCAGAGTCCGAGTCACATTGTAGCATTTGATCCGATTGAAGCGATTATCACTTGGCCCGGGGACGTGAACTTTGTTGTCCTTCACTGAACCCGAACCCCCAAAGCAAGCAGTGGCCTTATTATGGCTCAACTCTGCCAATGTTTATTATGGACTGCCAGGAACAAAAGTTTTGTTTCACTCTTGCCTGCTAACTAAAGGAATGGAATGCAAATACTTTTCGATCATTCACTTGCTCAAATCAAATAAACAGCATGGTGTGACGTGAAAAGTTTTGGATGCGCTTCTTACTTTTTATTGGTTTCATCCACCAGGTCGTTGTTCTTCACGTACTCCGTGACGATGCTTCTCACCTCCGTGGGCTGCAGTGCCACTCCTTTCCTGTGGGAGCGCCAGAGAACATTGTGGGTCAGAGACAAAAGGTGAGATCTTCGAAGCGTCAATCATCGTGTTGACCTCTTGCCGAGAGCTTCGCTTAAAATCCGACGGAATGGGGAGTGATTAAGAGACCTTGCGCAAAAAAAATCAAATAATTGAGGTTGCGGTGGTAACTTTATCCCCCTTGAGTGTTTTGGGGAGGTTAAAGATTAAAGATTAAAGATTAAAGTCCCAATGATCGTCACACACACACCTGGGTGTGGTGAAATTTGTCCTCTGCATTTAACCCATCCCCGTGTGATTTTAATCCATCCCCTGGGGGAGAGGGGAGCAGTGAGCAGCAGCGGTGCCGCGCTCGGGAATCAGTTGGTGATCTAACCCCCCAATTCCAACCCTTAATGCTGAGTGCCAAGCAGGGAGGCAATGGGTCCCATTTTTATAGTCTTTGGTATGACCCGGCCGGGGTTTGAACCCACAACCTTCCAGCCTCAGGGCGGACACTCTACCACTAGGCCACTGAGCTGGTGGTGAGGTTAAGGTCTACCACAGCGCCGCCCAGGCCGACCGCCCGAGTCACGGCCTAATTCGAGGAAATGCAAAACACGTGGAGGCTCCCTGACATTGGTGGCTGGCAGTGAAAACACACATTTGCACACACCTTTTGTTTGCGTCCTGAAAAAGAGGCTGCAGTCGGGCCGGCACCGAGTATAAAGCGGTGATCTCGGGAGGATGATACAGTGCTTCCGTTTGTGGAACCGCTTCCGTCTCCACGGGAGCGGAGAAGCGGAGTCTACGAGTGACACGCGGAGAAGCGACAAATTGAAGTTGGTTTTCCCGGGGTCCGAGTGGAGCGCGTCTGTAGTTGGCAAGCTCACTCTGGGCTTTTCCAGTCCACCTCTACGATGCTCTCCACGCCCTTCGTCAGTTCCTTCACACGTACGAGGCTGTGCTGCTGCTGCATGACGTGGAGGAACTTGGAAAGCTGTTTTGAAGATTTGAGCAAGAGGAAATGTTTGCGGGATTCAAGTGGACTCATAAAATGACTCATGTGCAGTAAGCTGACACATTCGGAAATACCTTTTTATAGCTGGATTTTTTGATATCTAAGTGTTTACCACTCGGGCTGGGAGGAAGAGAAAAAAATGTGGGGAAAGTAAGTAAGAGAATTCGCACTTTGTGATTAATGACGAGCTCTTTACCAGCAGGAGACCATGTGGTTGCGGAGAAAAGTGCTTGTCAGCAGAGGGAGCTCTGATTTCTTCACCTTGCTTTTGAGTGCCAGGAGGAAGCATTGCCAAAGCAAAGCATCCATGACCTCTGTGAAAACAAAACACGAAAAGGGTCACATTATTTGCCCCCCCACCCTCCCTTTCAGTGCATTAGCAAATAGCATTATCCACTTTGAGCGACAAAACTCGATCATGTGCTCATGAAGCGGCTCTGTGTGCCTCACAGCGTGGCCTGCAAGCAATTAGCGGCTTTCTGATTTTGAATGAAATCTCGCAAGAGGATGAGGCGCGTTAAAACAAGAACGGAGAATCTTCATTCCAAAAGATGGGAATGATCAACAGTTCCAAATAACACAAAACGGACTAGAAAAGCCCACGAGAACATCGGACCTATATTTGGTTTGACTCAGAGGCGCTTAAAGCAGGTGTGAGCCGACTCCCACGTGAGTTTTTATAGTCACTGGGCAGTGAAGTTTTTTTTTTGGACCTCAATCTGATACCTTGTGGTGACTTCTCATCTTGGTGGGCCTGCTCCCCTTCCTCATTGGCCTTTTCAACTTCTCCTTCCGCCTGCTCAGCAACAGCAGGGCAGGCTTGATCTTTGACCAGCTGGCTTGCTTGATGCTCAGCTTCCTCCTCCTCATCTTCTTCTTGTTCCTCAGCCAGACATTGGTCACCATTCAGATCAGGTGCTCCACCCTCGGCATCTCGTAACGTGGGAGGACTGGACTTTTCTCCAAAAGCCCTGAATAACAAATTAAATAAGACGTGACTTAATATAAAATTAATGCAGTGCTGCCTTGAGATAAGAGTTTCATTTGTGTACGGCAAAGAGTCAGACTTACGGCTCCACGATTAATCGAATTTTAATCAAGATTACAATTTTGTCACAAATTGATTATTTTCATTCCAACTGCGTCCTCAGCTCTGCTGCATATCAAAACAAGCACTTTCCCAACCACCAGGGGCCAAAGGCATGTTTGAAGCTTTATTAATTAATAATGCCTACATAACAAGCATGAAGACCCTGCAGTCTTATGACAGTGAGTTGTGTCAAGAGAACAAAGGAGAGCGAGAATCAGAAAAACAACATCTGTTGCCTGATCTTGTTTTGGATTCAGGGCAAGGGAGATCAAACAAGATACTAGCATCTTTATTCAGTTATCTTTAGCTACATTTTTTTAAGTGAAAACATTAATTTCATGTTTGATCAGGGAGTGAAATATTTGGTTTGTCAAAAAGTAGTGCAATAAAAGAACTGGTCGTAAAAACAACTCAAAAAGCTCTTCGGGTGTTCACCCCAGCCCAGAAAAATAAAAGCTTTGTGAACCACCGATGAAAGGTTCCAACCATCATGCAGCCAATGGCTGCGTTCGATTTGCAAATTTGAAACATTCCCATGTTAAAATTCCAATTTCCTCTCCGATTGAATTAAAACAACTGACGTCAATTTAAAATGTATCCAACAAAAAAAATTAAATTATCGGAGTATTTAATCCAGTCAATTGCATTACCACGAAACTGCGTTTGGGATGAAATAATCCATCAGCAATGCTATCAATGATCAGAATTCCGACAGCAATCACTGAAGCAGTGGCTTGAAGCCGCTCACCAGAGATGATCCATGTACGAGTGCAAGACACACACTCCTCTTCCTTTCATGCCCAAACTTTGCATTTCCGCACTGGAAACCGCAGCGGTGCCAATTGCAACAGGAGCTCTGAAATCATAAAGTTCTGTCAAATAAGCTCGACAGAAAACCAACAAATCCAAAAACACATACTTATTATTCACAAGTGTGACAGCACAGGAGTCACCCCGTTTTACATCCGGGAGTCCATCAAAAGACACTACCACACCAGGAAGCATAAGATCTGTGGGCAGGAAGATGGATGTAACTTGTTGAACCTTCAACAACAACAACAACAAAAAAGCTCTTCAAAATGAAACCTACCAGCTCCTCCGACCAACTTGTGAAGAACAGGGGCCCACGTCCTGAATGTAGGCAGGGCAGCCGGGTAGCGCCAAAGCATATAGACTATTACAATATTGAAAATGCACATTTTAACGGAGCTCCATCACTTTGAGCATTCCATCTTGTGGCTTTTTAATCACCTGTGGGATAAAGTTGTTTTTCCATTTGGAAGAAGAGCGGGTTTTTATGACCGACGTATATTGTCACAGCGTCTCCCTTGTGTGTATAAATCTTCACAACATTGAATTCTTCTTTGTTTGGGACTAGCTCTGATAATTCATCAGAGGACAGAGAGGGGAAGGCTGCTGCTATGTCAGCCTTGAGCTTCCTCCTGAATTAAATACAGGGTTAGTTGTGTGGGAGAAGCCAGTAGTTTACAATTCATGCTAAAGATCGTTAGCAGATTAGTCATGCATTTCCCAAATAGGGTGAGTGATGAACTGATTTTTCGCTCTTTTTTTGGTCACGCAGTTGAGATTAGCAACAAGCAGTCTGTCGCTGTCACTCACCTGTCGGATCCTTTCATTACGATGTTGGATTTAACACGAAACGGTTTGGCAAACATCTTATCAAAAATGAAATATGTGGCAGGGGGGAAGAATACCGTAGAATATATTACATGCCAGTAAGGAAATAATTGAAATAATAACAATAAAAACAGATTGCAAATGCTGGTGCGTTCCGTTTAACTGTCCGCTGCGTATTTACTTCCGTTGTGAAACAATTGCACGATGTTTAGTTCCGCCGAGTTATGGGTCCTGACGCCGAGGCTATAAATAGAGCACTAATTGACCAGAAACGCTTCCAGAGAAAAGAACTTGTGGAATGAGTCATGGGTGCTTAATCTGCATATAATTTAAATTGGCATCAGTGGTTTTGAGAAACAAATTTGCGACCAGATGTGGTCAAACGTAGTCAGTGTTGCCACTGTTATCCTAAAAAAGTAACTGTCAATTTACTGATGACTTGATTTGAAAAGTTACGTTTAAAAGTCAGTTTACTGATGACTTGTTTTCAAACTTTGTAAGGTACTTTCAACAAACAAGCAACTCTGCTAGGATAAAAAAAAATACAACGGTGTGTTTATTGATTTAAGGATATTGGTTTAAAAAAATAGTCAGGGTGTTCTTTTTTTTAGATAACATAATTGTTTTTATTTAAAATAAAGTAATTCTGGATTTTACCAAACATAAATGATCTACTTTTTGGAAATAGTGTTTGTAGACTACACGGACAATAAATAAATGTATATATATTTTTTATTTTACCTGACATATTTTAATTGTATTATTGTAATGGTAAAACTCAACAATCATATTGTAGGTTTACAAATATAAACAACTAGAAAATTCAAGGATCTAATGCATGAGATGAACCTATGTTTCTGTGAATTTGAGTTTTGATTTTAAGCTTCAGTAGGAAGTTTGTGACTTGCCTCATCCCAAAATAGATTACAATTTAAGATGAAGTCTTTTCCCTTTATTTCATGTTCAAAATGAAGATGTTTATTGTGTGCATGTTAGTTCGTAAAAAGATGTTTTTCCTTCTTTTTTATTGTGGTTAGAAACAAATAGTTTTATTAACCAAAGCTGAAATAGATGTGTTGATGAATGACTTGGCTCATGACAGGAGATGAAAATCAATTAGCATCTTGTTGTCATGCGATCTCACAATGAGCAACAGATGACCAAAAGAAAAGTTCTGACAGATATTCTGATAAAAACACATCTCAGTCTTGACCTTTAAGAACATATCATAGGTCCAGTGTTTTAGGAGAGATTGAAAATTCTTTGTAAAAGTATGCATGTGTATGTGTGGGTCAAAATGGCCTTGTACTTTATACAGTATGAGATTTGATTATGTCATTAGAAGATGGATTGGAACAACAGCTGTGAAATCTCAATTTGCACAGAGTCACTGACCCTTTTAATACGCATTATTTATTCTATGGGGGTCAGTGAGGAAGATCGCTGGAGTGCTTAATCCTCTCCAGGGAAGCCCCCTCACAAATGGGGATGCATTAGTGTTTTTTCTTTTTGAACATAGTACTTGTCTACTCAATCGGGCGTCTTCCAGCTTCTATTCTTCTTGCAGATCTCTTTTGGCCAGGTTTGGATCAGTACCAGCTTTCCATGTTTCGTGTCCATGGACCCTGTAAATTTCCACATCTGCTTCAGGTCCAGATTTTATTGGTCTGCTTTTCGACTTCAATGAGGGAAGCACACATGGAAGGAGTCGCAGGGGGCATTATCTGTGCTGTTCAGTGCAGCAATCAGGAAATGGACCAATTTTGTGCATGATCGCATATTTATTTGCAGGTGTGTGTTCTCAAGAAATATCAAAACGTGGACAGGAGAGAAACTTGAGATATGAGGCAGCTTTATCCAAATGAACTTGAATTTATTGGCTACCCAGCAGGTGAATTTTGTTCCTAAAAATGTGGTATGAATATTTCGGAGAGTTCTTCCACCATTATGGCTTGGAACATGACAAAACTCAATTTGACCATCCATGCTTTGTTCCACTGAAGAGATTACCGCAATAAATCACTCCAGAATGTAAGTAGCGCATTTTGGGGAAAGGTTTATCCAAGCAAAACAGACCAAGAACAGTAAATAGACCACTCACAATCCATGTTTTGTTCCACTAAAGGGATTACCGCAATAAGTCACGCAAGAAGTATCGTATTTTTGGGGGAACATTCATTTGACCAAAACCGAGACCAAGAACAGTAAATAGACAACTAAGCACGATGCTAAAGTAAATGGTGCTAGCTTGTGCCAGTGTCTGTGAAAACAGCTCCAGTGCTTGGCTTCTATCAAAGAACATTTTTTCTTGATTATTTGTGATATATTTTATTGTTCCAGACTGCTTGCAAAATGTGCAAACCAATGAAATCGTCCTTTCCTCTATATTGCTTCGAACTACACGGAGTGATCCAGAATCATATCAGCATGACACTTGGCGAAATTGTCTAACATTCCAGTATTTTTACGAATCCAACCTGCTCTTCAAGGTTAGTTTTGTAAGATGTTGTTTCCAAACTCGAGATAAGGCAACCATTTTGTGCAAGAAATATCTCAGCCCACCAGCAAAAAAACAAAATGACAGAAATTTCATCTTAATTTACTCACAAAATCCTGACTTCATTTTAAATCTGTGTGTTTCCAATACCTGAATGGTTTCATCCTTAAACGGAACACAAATCTTACATATTCACAGAAAGCCATGACTACTGCGTACATGAGTGGCCGCTTGATTAAAAAAAAAATAATAATAAAAAAAATAATTCATGTTGAAAATGTTTTATGGTGGGGAGGGGGTAATATTAACATTAAATTCCATGCCTAGAAAGAATAGATACATAAACAGACACAGCACTGAAAAGAGAAAATGTTTGTCAAGTGAGAGTCCAAATATTGCTGCGTGATGCTCCCTGATGTTTTCCCACTAATGACTCCCAGCTAAGTCGAGCTTCAAAAACATTTTGTTCTTAAGTCCTTACTTTGTTTTTGTTTTTTTAGCCAAACCAAGAGACATCAAAATTCCATGCTGAGCTTTGGTTTGATTAAATAAAGAGCTTCATAGTATTGTATAAACTCAAGTTATTATTATTATTATTATGATAAAAACATCAAAACTAAATGAAGAAGAGCTTCATAGTATTGTATAAACTCAAGTTATTATTATTATTTATTAATATTTATTATCTTGCTTAAAAAACTAATAGGATATAGTATACGTACATCTGCTTGTAGGTATTCATGAATTAATATGAAATATTAACATTAGTGTGTAGCTTTTAGGGCTTTAATTAATCAGTGACATTCATTATTAATCAGTTAATTGTTTGGCACTCAAGTTACCTGCTCAACTACCTTTCATAAGCTTAAAAATGACATGACCTGGAAAGATTTTATCCATAATGTAGTGTTTATTGACATAACAAAAATATTCAAACTTAAGGAAGTTCACTTAATGTGAACTTGAGTTTGACCTACATTTAAGAAACCATAAAAGAGCAAAGTCGTTTTTTTGGAATAGTTTGTGGTTAACACCACCTTTGTCCTTAAACGGGACCAGGGTCAGTGATTCACCAAGGCACATTCCTTCAGGGCTTCTCTTATTGATCCATTGAATGGAACGTTCCAGAATCCGACAACAGGAAATGCCGCAGCTGTATATTCTCCAGTGTCTCATACAGGCTGCACAGTGGGGATCCTTTATGAGTCATAGAAGTCATTCACAATGAATAAATCACCAAAGAGTGCTGACATTTTTTTTCTTACTGTGGTCAGGCTCGGCCCTACGTCTTGTTTGCGTGTGTGAGCATTGCTTCCATCATGTGGCACCATGTCAAACAAAAAGGTCAAATTGAGGATGTGACTTTTTTTTTTTTTTTGGTCTGGATGATACACACTTGGAAAAAAAAAAAAAGCACTGAATCATTCCATTTTTGTTTAACCAGTAGTTTGCTAAAGGTTTCTATCTTTGTACGTAGAGAATTCCTGAAGTAGCTTTTCATCCAATTTCACTGCAAGTGAAAAAAGATTATTTAGTTTCTTAGTTGCAGGTATTTATTTATTGATTTATTTACTTATTTATTTATTTAATTCAAAGTGATTACCAGTGCGCTTTTGATTATTTTCATTCTTTTTTTGGCTAGTTTCATCCAATTTCACTGCAAGTGGAAAAAATATATTTTTGATTTTACCTCTTAGTAGCAGGTATTTATTTATTTATTTATTTATTTATTTATTTATTTATTTATTTATTTATTTATTTATTTATTTATTTATTTATTTATTTATTTATTTATTTATTTATTTATTTATTTATTTATTTATTTATTTATCCATCCATCCATCCATCCATCCATCCATCCATCCATCCATCCATCCATCCATCCATCCATCTTCTTCCGCTTATCCGGGGTCGGGTTGCGGGGGCAGCAGCTTCATGAGGGACTCCCAGACTTCCCTCTCCCCAGCCACTTCATCTAGCTCATCCCGGGGATCCCAAGGCGTTCCCAGGCCAGCTGAGAGACATAGTCTCTCCAGCGCGTCCTGGGTCGTCCCCGGGGTCTCCTACCGGTTTATTTATTCATTTAATTATTTTATTCAAAGTGACTACCAGTGCGCTTTTGATTATTTTGATTTTTATTTGGGCTGGTTTTATTTGATTATGTACACCTAGGTGTAGCTGCTTTGTATCTATCACATGCCATAATTTGATCACGTCCATTGGTTGCACATGAGTAAAATGTGATTCATGGTTAATCGAGGCCATTTCCCCAGCTTCTCCTTAGAAATCATAAAATATGCCTGTTAAAGGAGAAAGTTGATGAGCGATGTGATTGATTGTGTATTGGAAAATTGACAAATGTGATAAAGTGGTGTTGTAGATCATATTTTATAATGCACGTGTTGGCTTTTTGTAGAAGCTGGACGCTAGACGCGTGTTTTCCCATCGCCGTCCTTTGCTCTCTCATACACATATGTGAGAATGTTCCAGTTCAGTTGTGACGCGTAGTGATTCATTCTAATCCTTGTGGACACATTTTTAAAAATAAATAAACAGACCAAGTCAAGAAAACGTTTGGGAATTCAAGTGCAACACTTGTACAACACGTCTATTCCGCCTTTCAGTCATTTTCACTCATTGCACCATTTAGTAAAATTTCATGCTTGTATATACAAACACAATTTCCTACCAAATCCTGTCAAGCCCTTAGAACTGAGCTTTCGTTGTATGGAACTGGTAGAAACCTCTTTTTTTTTAATTTTAATTTTCAAATAAGTGTTTCTAACCAAAGACGAAATGTTCTCCAGGGTTTGTCAAATCAGGCTGTAAAATGCGTGAAGCGAATCATGTGTTCTTCTCATTCCAAATAGACATGATGGATTTGTAAATAAAATGTACAATATGGATTTGCATTTATTATACAGAAATTGTATAGAATGAAACTAATAAATAACTTTTTTGAACAACAATTGATTAGACGATAAACAGAGATACGTTAGTCAACATGTGGAGTGGAGAAATACTTTTAGTGGGCTTGAAATGTATTTGTGATAGGATGCATACACATAATATACGCAGTATTTTTTTTTTCTTCAACAAATGTCCGTCATTGTTCCCCGTCAAAGGGAAACGTTCAGTTAAATTAGTCAGCACGGCAGATTCACTGCAATGAAATGTTTGTTCTTTGTGAGTCAACCGCAGGTCCTCACGAGGGCTCGATCTGCCGCTGCGGGCTGGCAACACTGCAAATACAAAAAAATAAAAATAAATCAACCCGGCAGCTATAGATCACACTGAAGAAGCATCGCATGCCCTGCGCTGTTTGACTATTTAAGATCTTCAGGTATTGGAAAATGATTTCTGCCAGAGACATACTTCTGCGTTGATGTACGAGGGTGAGGTGCATAACCAAAGCATTCCTGTAACATTCCCGTTAATACTTTCAAACGTTTTCAACTTTTATCCTCCCCTATTGTGGGTGAAAATGCACTTTTCTTTATTGTTTTTTTTCCCCCTTTCAAACTTTCCAAATGTGCCTGTTTTTTTTAAAACTCTTTTTTTCTAGCTTGTGCTTTAGCGACAGAAACAGTTAGCATCTAGTCATGCGTCAAGTGTCCGTCATATACGATCGAACCCAGTAATTTTTCCAAATAAAATACTTTTCAGCCTCGGGTAGTAAATAAACCGTAAGCGTTTTGTTTTATTATTATTATTCTTTTAACTGTGTGGTCTGCTGCAGCGTGGTCCAAAATGGCCGCCAGCCAGCCATTCGGTCTTGGGCCCGGTAGCTGGGGACCACTGTTCTGAAGTATTTGGCTCAAATGTCTGAGAGAATGACATGTTGCTTTTGGATCAGGCTTGGTCAGTGGTAAATTCCTTTGTCTCATCAGCAGCTTTCAAAGTCAATATTTCAGTTGTTAAATCCGTATTACAAATCAACATACCGTAATTTCCGGACTATAAATCGCACCGGAGTATAAGTCGCACCAGCCATAAAATGCCCAAAAAAGTGAAAAAAAAACCATGTATATGTATATAAGTCGCTCCTGAGTATAAGTCGCCCCCCCACCCAAACTATGAAAAAAAACACGACTTATAGTCCGAAAATTACGGTAATTAGTTGCTGGCAATGGAGCTAGGAAACAGGAAAGACCAAATAGAACAGAGGTCTCAAACTCCAGTCCTCGGGGGCCGCATTCCTACATGTTTTCCAAGTTTCCCTCGTTAAACACACCCTATTCAATTATCAGGCTCCTGCAGAACGTGAGGATGAACTGATAATTTGAATCAGGTGTGTTTAACGAGGGAAACTTTGAAAACATGTAGGAATGCGGCCCCGAGGACTGGAGCTTGAGACCCCTGAAATAAAAGATTTATGGAGCTGGTAAAGAAAAAGCCGCCAAGTAGGTGGAGCGGGAGGGATAAAAGCCGACGATTACATTTAAGACAATCTATCAAATCCATAGAGGAAAATTAGGACAGTGGGTTCTCACGCACTGGAACGTGTCTCAGCCATCATTCCAACTCCTTCATTACAGAAAATGTCTTGTCAAAAATGCCCACAAACTACTTTAACAACTCGACATTAAATTGTAAAACTCATGTTTTCCCACTCGTTTAAGATAAAACCTTTGCATATACGGTAATCCCTCGTTCATCGCGGATAATTGGTTCCAAAAACCACCCGCGATAAGTGAAATCCGCAAAGTACGGTCACCAACAAGAAGTACCGTATTTTCCGGACTATAAGGCGCACCTAAAAACCTAAAATCTTCTCAAAAGCCGACACTGCGCCTTATAGTCCAGTGCGCCTTATATATGGACTAAATTCCTAAATTCAAACTAGCCGGAAGGATTGTGTCATGAAATCAAGCATAAGTGGCCTGCTGAAGACTACGAGTCATGAATCAAAAAGACTATGGATCATTAATTGGTGATTATAAAGTCATTTCTTGCATCTGAAGTTGAAATAAAAAAGATAAAATGGAGAATGATTTGATTTGGATTAAAAATCTGACATGATGCATTAATGGTGCGCCTTATAGTCCGGTGCGCCTTATATATGGACAAAGTTTTAAAATGGGCCATTCATTAAAGGTGCGCCTTATAGTCCGGTGCGCCTTATAGTCCGTAAAATACGGTACTGGGCAGGCTAACGAGTTAGCGGAAAGATGCTAATTCGCGATCGTGCTAACACGCGAAAATGGACTTGTAAACAAACATTTGGACATTTGTCCTAAAGGTTTGACACGTTTCCTCGTTTTATTTTGACTTTTAAATAGTTTTTTAATTTGGAAAAAAAAAATCTGCGATGTAGTGAAGCCGCGATAAACCAAACGCGAAGTAGCGAGGGGTCACTGTAAATGTCTTATGGGAGGAGTCATATCTACTTACATTATTGTAGCTCCATCTCTGTGCCTCGCTGCTCTCTGCTTCAAATGAAATGACAAGATGAATGGGGTAAGCAAAAGGGGGGATGTAATCAAGGCACTGTGCATTGTGTTCTTACCTAGAAGTCATATAAGATGCCAATCTGTGACGAACGTGGCTTCTCTGTGACGAAAAGGACAACATTAGTTGAATGCGACGACTTTCAATACAACGCAGAGAACCACCTCATCAAAATTCAAACATACGGTAAGTCAAAAAAGTCTACACACCCCCAGTTCAAATCATTTATAACTTTTCTCACCATTAATGTTACCTATGAATTGTGCAATTCAACTCGGGGAGAAAATAAATCAATATTTCTGCCAGAGGACAAAAAAAGATAAACAAGTTAGATCATCCGGTTGCAAAAATCCGTGGCAGTGCCAAAATCATCTTTAACTTTGGCTTCATCAAATCAGAAGACATTTTCCCACATTATCAAGATTTAGTGTGTGTGTGTGCATATATAGAAGTAGTTGCAACTTATAAGTCACATCAATGGTGGAAAACATTTCAAGATGAATTATCTTGGCGAGTTTTTGTTTTGTATTCATACATATCAAAACTTGAACAAGGGTGTGGTAGACACTTTTCATCCAATGTAAATCAGGGGCTATGACTACTGGCCAGATTTCCACCACACCATTTTTCATCGAGCGTGAGCTCTATATAATATTTAGAAATTATGCAAGACACTAAGTTATGCCTCTATTTATTACAGCTCACGAGCGTACCTAAATAAACGTTACAGCAGGAGGGGTGCAAAATATTTACTTTTGTAGGTTCATTAGTGGAGCCATAAACACACATAAAAAAACAAACAAGCCCTCAGGCAACAATAACAAGCCTTTATAAAGATAATGACCGAACACGGGTGGTGATGTTTCTCTTGCGGCTTGTTGATGAAGCAAAATATCGAGAGGAACCCAAAATCAATCGGTTGTTTGTAAGTCTCGTATCATCTCTTTGGAATGTTATCGTTTCGATACAAATGTGCAAAATCACATTCAAAAACAAACAAATGGCAGAATAATGGTCACTGTCTGCCTTTTTTTTTTTTTTTTCACTTGGATCCACAACCCAGCCCAGACATGACAATAATGTCGAATTGAATCCTGGTCAGAAGCTGGAGCGGGCTTCATCTTGAAAGTTCTATACGTAACAGAATATTATCAAACTAAAAAGACCTTTTGATTGAAACACAAAATCACCTGGTTAACTCATGCCAAGAAAGTCGTCGAGACAAAAAGGAGTTAATTCATGCGTAATTCTTGTTGGCCCCCGGGCTCCAGCCCGGGTGAGCCCATTGGGAAAGACAGGCTCGCTGATGGGAAAACAGAGCGAGTCAAAGCCGTTGTTTCTTTGGCTCTATTTAGATTCTAAAATGATCCATATGTTTGGATTTCCACGCTGTTCTGGGCAATGCCGCTGTAAAGTTTTGAAGGTAGCGTTGGTCAGACCTCACAGATCTCACCGATGATTTCAAGCCAAGCTGAGCGATAAAAGACGGGAACTCGTAATTAGGCTGCAATCATTTATTGGGAGCACATTTAAGTGTATTCTGACCATATGTTTGCGTACGGGAGTCCCAAGTTGAACTTTCGCTCCAAACATCATTCATTAGAGACTCAAGCAGGGCTGCACATGGGATTGTGGAAGTTGGGAGGATGGATTCAAGCCAAAATATGCCCCGAATGTTCTTTCATTTTTCAATCTTTTATTATTGTAAAATAACTGCCACATGTCATCAACAGGCAACAGTGAGAGGATTTGATTTTTTTTTTGTGTCAGTAAACACTTGCCATGTGCGGCCATGGGATCAAGTAAATCTAATTTGACAACATTCCTCGCAAGAAGTATGAACAGAGATGAGGTCTTAATTATATCGGAATGAAGTTAGTTAAGATGATTTTTGACTCATGAATCCAAGCTGTCGAACAATAGTTGAAATGAAGGAGGGGGCACACAAAATTTGATCGCTGGATGACAAGAATGATATTTTAAATATGGACAAAATATGTGCAAAATGATGTGCTCTTAATATATTTCATTTTCCATTATGTAGTTCATGTATAAAAGAACCAACTTTTAACAACAAAGTGATAAAAAAATCAGTGTATTTATTTTTATTTAAACTATTTTTTTTTAAGTAATAATAATTTATCACATGAGATTTATGAGTCATAATTTCTGTAATAATAGTTCCAATAACTATCAAACAAGCCAGACAAAAATATGATTGCCAAGATAAAAAATCACATGGATTTTTTATGATTAAAAATATGATTGCCAAAATAAAAAATCACATGGATTTTTTATTTTGGCAATCCAATTTTTGTCTGGCTTGTTTGATAGTTGAGGTCGTTATTGGAACTATTATGACTCATTATAAATCTCATGTAATAAATTATTATTCATTAAAAATAGTAATAATTGAAATAGAAATAAATAAATAAATTATATAATAATAATAAAAATAATAAATTAAACAAAAAATGTGACTAAAACTGGAGTAAATAGAGATGGCTGGGACTAATAAGCGCTTTTTGTTCAAAAGATGAAAACTAAAACGGCTGCCAAAAACAACACTGCCAGACGCAGAACGCAAATGCAAAAGACTGATTTCAAAAACCCTCCAGGGAACAATAAGAGCAAGCGCGAGAGCTTACTCAACTTGACAAATTGAACAGCGCAATCTCCTACACCTTGACCATAAAATGTCTGAGAACATTTCGGGTCTTTTTACCCTGCAGCCAGATCCCGTATTTCAAGCCAATGCATGATTTGACACTAGCAACGTTTAGTGTAATTACGTGTTCTGGTTCTTCGCCGCCCGTCTACAAAAAACAAAATATAAATTGACTGCAGCTGCGGATTTTCTTTCATTTGATGTGACACAGCTTGCACAGCTTCCATTACATCTTGTAAGACCGTGACTAAGTTCTGATTCTCCGCTTTTAGCAAAAGATCAAAGTACATTCGGGCTCTGTTGTAGCATGGTACGCGTTATCTTCAATGAGCCGTCTCCGAAAAGCCCTTCATATGGAATGCGCTGTGTAATTGCTCCGCCGCGTTCCTCAACAGGCCTTTGTCAACGAGCGCAACCGACACGCCTAGGCACGAGAGGGTCACGTTGCCGATTGGAGTGGATCAGATGATTTGGGTTAGCAAAAGAGAAGCACCGGTACCTTTTGTGTGATTAGACAGACGAGAGTAAATATGAGCAGTAGTGCTCCGAAGATGGAGGTGATGATGAAGCCGAGCTTGTACAGGTCTCTCAGTGGTCTTCTCTGAGAGGCCTTCACTGACCTCGTAACATAACTGTCTGTAGAAGATTACACACAGTCTGTGATCTCCGAGTAATATGGGAGAAGCCCCGAAAAGATCAATGATCCCACCTGTGCAGGCTTCCGTGGAAGACCCTCGCGGTTGCTCCGTGCTGGAGCCGAACATCTTGGAGTATTCGTACTGGCAATTCCAGTCCAGCGGCGCGTCGCTCTTTGTTACCAACTCCAAATAAACAGAGAGCACCCTCGAAGCTCTCCGCAGCGCCTCTGTGGGAGACCCTCTATAAAGCACTTCAAAACTCTCGGGCTTGTCCTGGAACAGGAAACATTGCATGGTTCTTGAGATTGGTTCCTCCAAGCTTTTTTTGTGATGGATGTTCTAGTGTTACTCACCTCAACCTCCTCGTTGATCTGAGGAACACATTTTTGTGAGTAGATGTTGAGGATGAGAGCTCTCAAAGACTGAACGTAGCGATAGTTGACGGAACCCCTGTTGTATTTGAAGTGGGTGGTGAGGAGCTCCAATATCCAGGGTAAGGCAGCTTTCACAAAGCAACACTTGCTCTGCAGGTGGAGAATTGAAAAAACACTGTCAGGGAGGAGGACTATTAAAATCAAGGATGGGCTTAATCGCAGGAGTGAGTGTAAATAAGGTCTGTTCGTTGGATGAGAAAAAAAAAATCATCTTGAAGCAATCAAGACCAAATGTTGCCTGATGATTAAATCTCAACTAATCTGCAGCCTCAGTAGGATAGGATAGGATGGAATACGACCAGACGGAACAGGATAGGATGGGATGGGATGGGATGGGATGGGACGGGACGGGACAGGACGGTACGGGATGGGATAGGATAAGGCCGGACAGGACGGGAGAGGATAGGATGGGACGGCATAGGAGAGGATGGGATGGGACGGGACAGGATAAGATGGGATGGGATAAGACCGGGCAGGACAGGATAAGACAGGATTGGATGGGATAGGACCGGACATGACAGGATAGGATAGGATAGGACCGGACAGGATAGGACGGGACAGGACGGGATAGGATGGGACGGGACAGGATAGGATGGGATGGGATGGGATGGGATAAGGCCGGGCAGGACAGGATAAGACAGGATTGGATGGGATAGGACCGGTCATGACAGGATAGGATAGGACGGGATAAGACCGAACAGGATAGGACGGGACAGGACGGGATAGGACAGGACGGGGCGGGACAGGATGGAATAGGACGGGACAGGACGGGACGGGACGGGACAGGACGCATCCACACAGATGTCTAGTATGACTTTATTTTGCTCAATTCAACATTGATATAGAAATCAGAGTAAAGAACTTTCTCAAGAGAGTCTCCAATCTCTCGACTGAATCGAGCAAGGGTTGGGAAGCCTGATCCCACAAGAGCTGTATCCTGCCTGTTTTATTTGTCTTCCTGCTGTAACACTCCTGATCCAAACAATCAGCGAGTTCTGTCGAAACCTGAAACGACCCTGATCATTTGAATTGGATGTTGCAGTAGGACAGTGCTTCTCAAATAGTGGGGCGCGCCCCCCTTGCTATACCTGGGGGGGCGCGTGTGACCCTGGGGAACAGGCTTTTTTTTGGGCAGTACTAGAATAAAGTGTAATTGCGCATCTTCACAGCAGGGAGCAGTGGCGCTCTCATTGTTACTTCTGTGACGTTTGCGAAAGTGCAACATTTTACGACTTACAAGACAAGTTAGGATAGTCACGGTGGGGAAGGGGGGGGCGCGAATAGTTTTCTTCTTGCTAGTGGGGGGCGTAACAGAAAATAATTGAGAAGCACTGCAGTAGGAAGACATGGAAAACAGGCAGGATATAGCTCCCGTGGGACCAGACTTCCCTATCCCTGGAATCGAGGAAATTTATTCTGGCTAATGAAATTAGTATCGCTGAATTATTTCAACGGGTGTTTATTTGCTGGACTGACATGTTGATATTTCTCTGCTAGGATTAAAAAAACATTGTAATGTTGATTTGGTCAAATACCCATTTCAACAAGCCTCCACCTAAAATAAAAACAGTACCTTACCAAAGATTTCTGTTCTATGAATGTGTAGGTTATCGAGCACCCGCTCCTCAATTGGTTATCCATCTGTAGAGACAAACAATATTTTCACTACTCAAGTATTTAAGCAGTTTGTTTAAAAGAAAAAACTCCCATTCCTTCCACTCATCCCAACACTAATCGAGTTAAAAGAAAAAGTACGACCACCTTTGTGTCATTAATTACATTTTAAAATGATTACCAGCATGGGTATCATCAATAATTACTAATGAGCATATTTGAAATGGAGTTGGTCGATAGTGACACTTGCTTGATTGTGACTAACTTGGATGCCTTCATGGGCCCCAAAGTTGGGTATTAAAACCAGATCTCTCAAGTCTCCCACACTGGTTGCGAGTGAGTCACATGCATTTGCGGCGCTTGGCGGGATTCTATTTTTCACTCAACAACAGCCCGTCTCAGAATAGATAAAAAAATTGAGGCTTTATTTCCCTCTTCTTTTTAGATCCTTTATTTTTTTATTCTCACATGTTAACGATTTCCCATTCGACAAGCTCTTTTGTTTGATTCTGCTCGATTTCATTGCACAAACAACCGTGTGTCACCTGATTGGCTTTCTTTCCGCTCCTCATTATAGCTCAGCGGTGTTTCAAATTCAGAGGTTTGTGGTGGAGCTGCACTGCGGGCTCGGGTGTTGGCCGAGGTGTGCGAGGGAATTTATTTGCACTGTTAAATGTAACCGCTGTGAAACCATCACCAAAGGATCCATTCATTATTTGAGTTCCGTTCTAATGTTATTTTCTAGATTCTTTCCCTTTTCTATCTCTCCATCTGCTGCATTTGCGTGCACCAAAAGCATCACGTCCATACTTCCTGCCAACGAGTCTTAATTTGATCAACGCAACGTCATTACTGACCTTTTACAGTATTTTTCTTCTTTTTTTTTTTTTAATTCGTGCTATTTTCTTTTCTCTCCCAATAACGCTCTTTATAAAAGGGATTTCTTTGTGCGCGGGGCCCTTGCGCACAATTTCCCTGACTTTCCCCTGGCTCTGAAAACACCTACCAGATGTTCGAGTGTCAGCAGGTGGTCCTTAGTTATGGAGTGCCTGCATGGTCCAGGGACCTCCGCCATGGACAGGGGGAAGCTCAGGAACATAAGCACACACAGACACTTTACCTGCAACTGACACAATCAAACATTTGATGTTTGTAAACATGAGTTGAAAACATTTGAGATGCCAAATTCATGTACCGTATTTTCCGGACTATAAGGCGCACCTAAAAACCTAAAATTTTCTCAAAAACCAACAGTGCGCCTTATAGTCCAGTGCGCCTTATATATGGACCAAATTCTTAAATTTAAACTGGCCCAAAGCATTGGGTCATGAAATCAATCATAAGTGGCCCGCTGAAGACTATGAATCATGACTCAAAAAGACTATGGATCATTATTTTATGATTATAAAGTAATTTGTTACGTCTGAAGTTGAAATAAAAAAGATAAAATGGAGAATGATTTGATTTGGATTAAAAATCTGACATGATGCATTAATGGTGCGCCTTATAGTCCGGTGCGCCTTATATAAGGACCAAGTTTTAAAATGGGCCATTCATTGAAGGTGCGCCTTATAGTCCGGTGCGCCTTATAGTCCGGAAAATACGGTACTTGCGTGAAAGCACTTGGACAAAAATGAATGCATATGTTTCCATTAATGTAGTCCAATTTCTGGGAACGTTAAAAAAGATATAAAAGATGGTTTCATCGCTCCAAATGAAAGCATGACCCGCCATTGTTCGCGGCATGAATTTTCTTTCAGACAAAATTGCGCGTAATTGTAACGATATACCGACCGCCAAAAAAAACAAGCCTTCCGGGAATGCACCTCATGCAGTTGTAATCATGTACTTCAACCATGATTAAGTAGATGGGTGGTGAAAACAAAGTGAGTCAAGCACCTGCAAATTCTTTGCTGTGCTAGTAAAGCTAGCCATGCTAAGTTCTATCAGGCTACTAAATGAGAAACAAGCAACCTTGACAAGCTGCAGAGCTTGGGCAGGAGAAAGTGAAGCCCTCCCATGAGTCAAACACTAAAAAAATAAATGTTATGTTTCCCACAAACTTAATGCGACAGTAGAAATTGCTTACAAATGCATCAGACATGTTTGAACATAGAGTCATTGAATGTGGAGCTAGCGTAAAATTGTTTCCCACGATTCTCCTGTTTTTATTTGATTTTTTCCGTGGGGGTGGAGGGGCGTGTCGCAAAAACCACCAAGTAACCACTTCAGCATCGTCTTGTAAACATGCGTTTGGATTTGGCCAACAGTAGCTTCTGTGTGAGTTTGCGTATCGTGTTTGTGTTTTGCTGTTCAACAAAAGCATTGCCAACTGCGTCGCTACGAAAATCCCGAGCCAGTTGCCGTTTTTATTTTTGTTGATTTGTTTGAAATGTTTTGTCATCTGTGAACCAACAGGAAGCCATTTTATATTGTCCCTTTTTTTAATTAAAATGGTGGTCCATTTGAAAAGTGTTTGATATTTATTCATCGTAAAACAAAAAAATGACACAGTCCTCATCTGTCCGGCTCTTAGAAGATGCTAAATAGCGGTTAGCCATGCTAACTTTGGTTATTGTGATCACTGCTTGTCTGAAACTATTCATGCCAAGCACCACGGGACTTGTCATGAAACTCCTCTTTGGTACCAAAATGTTTCAATATGCAGCCTATAACAATAAAATGAAAGTCACAGCAAGACAACGGCCTAGCTCAAGCTACCTAGCTAATCATATGTGCCAAAGAGGCCTATTCTAACAAGAACTTTCTTCATATCACAACAGCTCACCAGTTGTGTTGCCTCACAACATGCTTGTCATAATACTTGTCATAAAATGTAGACGTTGGTCCTGGAATATGATCTAGCTAGCACCAGTGAAATAAAAACAGTCAAACCGAGAAACGCTTAATATTTGTTCCATTTTATAACAGGCTAGCTGATGGAACGCAAGAAGAGACCGTCTTGGTCATTGGAGAGAAATCGTGTGAGGCTTCAACTAGTTACGACATTCACCACAACGGTAAATTGGATTTTTAATTGCCTTTGCTTATTCCTGTTAAAAAAAATATTTTGACTTGACTTTCATCCCATATAGGTGACTAGTAAAAATCTTTAGTCGTTTAGACAAAACTAAAATTCCCCCATGAGAGATTAATTTCAACCCCGGAGGAAGATTAAATCTTTTTAAGAATAAAATTGTTTTTTTTTTAAATTCCGCGAAAAGCCACAACAAAGCTCGGCGGTTGTGTCAATAAAAATAACCATGTGAGTGCCAAACAAATCTTGCGCGAGATCTAAGTTGGGACAAAACAACACAAAATGGTCTGCTTTACTTTACGTAACATATTGCACATCAAATGACCTTTCATTCAAGTTTCTATTTTGGTGTGGCGACTCCATTTTCGTGTGTTGTAAGGACGGAAAATGACCGTCTGCGTTTGATCAAAAGCGTCATTGTGCTCTTGTCTTTGAGGAGAATTGGCTGAACTTAATTATGGAAAGAAAGCCAAGTTGTGTTTCTTGCCTTAAGAACTGCGTTTCATTGCCTGTGAACTCCCTAGCTAGCTTTTCCCAAAAGCGTCTCCTGGCTGGCCCGGGGACAGAGGCGGAGGGAGGGGTGAGAAAGTCTCGAAGCTATCGTTTCAAGGCTTTTGACCTGGTGAGCAGGAGCGGCCTTTTCCAAATGGTGAAACGGATAGGTTGCCCGCCAAAACTCCTCAGCATCCTCCAGTCCTTCCACACTGACATGAAAGGTACTGTTCAGTACGATGGGTACACTTCTGAGTCCTTTAACATCCGCTGTGGTGTCAAACAGGGATGCGTTTTGGCACCCACTCTGTTTGGGATATTCTTCTCTCTCCTCCTGCGCCAAGCCTTCGGAACATCAACTGAAGGAGTTTACTTACACACCAGGACAGACGGCAAGCTATTCAACCTATCCCGACTGAGAGCAAAAACCAAGGTCAGACCACTCACCATTCGGGACATGTTGTTTGCTGATGATGCAGTATTGGCAACACACACTAGGGAACACCTGCAGACTCTTCTAGACCGGTTCAGCCAAGCATGTCAGGACTTCAACCTCACCATCAGCCTAAACAAAACCAAGACAATGGGCCAGGGGACTACTGTCCCACCCTCCATCACCATCAACAACTACACACTGGAAGCTGTAAGCAGCTTTATCTATCTTGGGTCTACCATCACCTGCAATTTATCACTCGATGCCGAGGTCAGCAGCCGGATTGGGAAAGCAGCTTCTACCTTTGGAAAACTGACACCCAGAGTATGGCAGAACAGCAAGCTCACCATCCATACAAAGGTGCAAGTGTACAGGGCCTGTGTCGTCAGTACACTCTTGTATGGCAGCGAAGCCTGGACTCTTTATGCACATCAAGAGAGAAGGCTAAACTCTTTCCATCTGCGTTGCCTGAGACGCATACTGGGCATCACCTGGCGGGACAGGATCACAGACAGTGCAGTCCTGGAGAGTGCACAGCTCCCCACTATGCTCTCCCTGCTGAAGCAGCGGCGTCTCCGTTGGCTGGGCCATGTCCGTCGGATGGAAGATGGCCGTATGCCAAAGGACGTCTTATATGCAGAGCTAAAATCAGGCAAAAGGCAAGTGGGCCGCCCACTGCTCCGCTACAAGGATGTCTGCAAACAAGACCTCAAATCCTTCAACATCAACCCAGCCATCTGGGAAGACGTCGCCCAGGATCGTCACAAATGGCAACAGGCTCTCCAAAACGGGCTGCAGACCTACGAAATCACCCTGGCTCAACACCGAGAAACGAAAAGGAAATTGAGGAGGCAGCAAGCCACCATGCCCCCACCGCCACCGGGTCTGGCCCACATCTGTAACATCTGTGGCCGTGTCTGCCTCTCACGGATAGGACTCACCAGCCACAGCAGACGCTGTGCAAAGAACATCTAACCTCCAGACACAAGAAATCTATGGTCTTTCGAGACTGTGATGCCGATGATGATTCCTGTTAAAAAAAATATTTTGACTTGACTTTCATCCCATATAGGTGACTAGTAAAAATCTTTAGTCGTTTAGACAAAACTAAAATTCCCCCATGAGAGATTAATTTCAACCCCGGAGGAAGATTAAATCTTTTTAAGAATAAAATTGTTTTTTTTTTAAATTCCGCGAAAAGCCACAACAAAGCTCGGCGGTTGTGTCAATAAAAATAACCATGTGAGTGCCAAACAAATCTTGCGCGAGATCTAAGTTGGGACAAAACAACACAAAATGGTCTGCTTTACTTTACGTAACATATTGCACATCAAATGACCTTTCATTCAAGTTTCTATTTTGGTGTGGCGACTCCATTTTCGTGTGTTGTAAGGACGGAAAATGACCGTCTGCGTTTGATCAAAAGCGTCATTGTGCTCTTGTCTTTGAGGAGAATTGGCTGAACTTAATTATGGAAAGAAAGCCAAGTTGTGTTTCTTGCCTTAAGAACTGCGTTTCATTGCCTGTGAACTCCCTAGTTAGGTTACGTGACATTTACTTAATAACAATTCTGTGCGTTTGAGGCGGCCTTTGACAAACTTTGTTAGGCCCTGAATGCGTCATGGATGACTTTAAAATGGGATCAAATACGTCAAAAAGGCTTTTTAGTGCACTCAAAATGGGTCGTTTTGTCCAAAGGCAGAAGGTTGGGTCTATTTTGTTTTGGTCAATTGGCAGACGTGTTACATTGTTTCATATTCTGGCCTTTTCTTGTGTTACTAATTTATATGTCAAATAGTGATGTGAAAATGAAGCTTCAAATGTGCTCCATGAATTAGTTTTATTTTTTACTATTTTTTTTTAGATAAATGAATATGTATATATGTCAGTATACTTTTAGCCCAATCTTGAACAGAGTGCCCTCTAGAGGAATGCAAAACTACAACTGGTTCATGAAGCTTCATTTTCCATCACTAATGTAAAGTAAAGATCCCTGTATCGGAAATCTGCCTTTCCAAAGTCGATAGCGTTGTTGAGAGCACTCAAATGAATTACTGCAACTCCAGAGTGATAGCTAGACAAGACCCCCCCGAATGAGAACCGTCTCAAACTTTGCAATGTTGATACTACAATGGTTAACTGGGATAGGAAACATATTGTCAAGTGAAGTATTTGCTTTGGAAAGTAATTCCGGCATGCTATTTATTTTACTGCCAATATATCCACATTGTTAGAATAACCTTGAAAGACTGGAATGAAGGGATGAGAACATGCAAATATGCTCCGGATGGGCTGTGAACACTCAAGTGATGCTTGGCTATGTGTTTGGTTCTTTTCTCTTTTTTTTTTTTAAATCAGATTTATCATATCACCAAGGTGTACTTGATGTTGATTTTTTTATCCTCAAGCTGAACCATATGTGCTTTTTATACAAGACTCTTCTTTATTTAAAAAGCAAGAGAGTGCGCAAAAGCGGCCTCTCTGTACCTTTGCAGCACTAATAAAAGATGAGATTTATAATATTGTTCAAAGAAGCCAAAGATGCGTCAAAACGTTATATTATTCTAAGCATGATCACCATGCCACTAGTTTGTTTTCCAGAAAATCTCCTGCCATGCATCACACGTACTTTAAAGTTGACCTGGGCTAGGCTACATTTTCAAAGACCAACATTCCCCCCGGTGTGGTCCCCCGTTCTTGTCGACGGCATTCATTTTAGGACAGCTGGGGTCGTTCGCCAACATGGTACCCGCCGGCAAATGTCTCACTTTGCAACTTTGTTGATTCATTGCTCATCATTGTATAAAGTCAGAGTCTTCAGATACGGTCCAGTAATCAGACAACAGTAGGCAACATGATTCCAAAGATCATTATCCTCCACTGACGACACGCTGCAAATACTTTATGGAAGACGCAAGAAAGAGAAATTTTGGTATTTATAGTTTGAACATAGCGAAGCATTGTAACAATCTTCAACTTCGCATTCCAGCGTGAGGGAGTGACGTCACGTGTGACGTGTTCAGCATGTTGACTCCTCAACGTTAACACAATGGAGTGTGTCACTCTTAAAAGTAAAATATTAAGGTTTGTTGCTCACGCCGTGAACTAGCGTGTTAGCTAGTTTTAATAATGCTACATTAAAAAACTATGCACAGTATGCATTCAAGTTCAAAAAGAAAGTCCCACTCAATCGTGTGACTACAGGAGGTCCCTAAATGTAATCATTATATTTATAAAAAATGTGAATAAAAATGTTAAGTTTGGCCAGTGACAATATGTCAAGTAAAAAAAAATATTTTTGTGTATATATATATATATATTCTTATATATATATATACACACAAAAAGAAAAAAAAAATATATATATAAAATGAATATAATTATAGTAAGTCCAAAAGTTTGTCTTTATTTTCAGTAAAATCAAACTTTATTCTTAAATGCACTCTCAATTAACTCGTTCACTGCTATTTACGGCTATAGACGTCCAAAATCCATTTGAACAGAAGTGGCAATGAATGAGTTAAATGGCAAAATTGGATGTCGTTTTTATAAACAGGGTTGTTATTATCAGCTGAATGTTACTATTGACTTATCTAACATACTTTGGCAGTCAATAGACTGTAATATAACTGTGTTTTGTAAAGTGCAAAGTTCCATTTATCACGGTAACCATAGCAACATTGTTTGTTGTGAAAGGAAGAGTTGGTTAAAAATCTGTTAAAAACAGTATTGGACACTTTTCTAAGTATTTACACCTTAATCAATGATTACATGTTAGCACCATTTTTTTGGTCGTTTTTCGAATGATTCTGACTTGAAATATTACATACGAGTTATCTTGAATAACGACGAGTGAGTTCATGAGAATTGCAGAGTGGCCCTCGCTGGAAATCTGTCAGGGAGTGATGCTAAATGGTGCATGGTTTCAAAATACACAAGACTGCCGTAGGAAAATGTAAATAAGAAGAAGAAAGAAAAAAAAACGTATTTCCTCGTGCTCAATGACGCCTACTACCGAATGCATTTTGGGAAGTGGGACTTTGAAATGGGTGCCAGATGGACTACATATCACTCAAGTTTAGCATTAAAACATAGTGACAAACATGTGCTTCACACACTCTCCACTCAAAGATTTTCTGCCACATGTCCATCACATTTGATTTAGCTTTTGCAGCGAAAATAAAATAAACGGGTGGCAGACAAACAAATGAATTTATTTGAAGCCCGGCCGACATCTGAGATGGATTAGGACATAAAAGACGAAGTTTTGAAGCCACCCTGGGCCAAACAAAAGCCACTTCATATTTCCTTCTAGTTGTTTGTGTATTATTAAGCACCCTAACTAACAAGGGATGAGGCTTTCCTACTTTGTCTGTCTCCGGTCTTAAATGTATTTTTCACATTAACTTTAAATGCCCTGCCACGAGTTATCAAGTTGGATGTGAAGTGTTTGTTAGAATGGATAATGCAGTACAGCCATAATTAAAGAAAAAAAAATAATGATGATGATAACATATATATATATATATTATTATTACTATAATAATTACCGTTTTTTTCCATGTATAATGCGCAAAACTTAACTAATTTATTGTCCTAAAATCTGGGGTGCGCATTGTACATGATTATTTTTTTTTTAAATCCGTATATGATACGGAGGCTGCCATTACAGATGCGCTTTCTTCTCTGCTGTTCACTTCAAACACGCTCCATACGAACACAATGCTCTCATATCAGACGCTTGCTCGATCACCTGCTCGTTTGCTGTCACAATGTACCCTACACAAATCCGAAACATTTCTTCGCTATCGAGTTTGCTAGCGCACGCGCAGTGATACTGACCGGCAGAATAACATCTGGTTGTTCCCAAAGATGATCTTTTTTCTGAAGTAGTTTTACGTTTACGGACTTAAGTAGAAGTCAAAATTTGGGTGCGTATTATACATGGGTACAGGCTTTTTTCCAGCATCGACATGCCATTTTTAGGGTGCGTATTATACATGGGGGCGCATTATACATGGAAAAAAACGGTAATTTAATAATAATCAAATTGATGTGATTCGTGAAGCAGCAAAAACATCAGAATAGCAACAAAACCTTTTCTTGATCGCAAAGCACAAGAGCCCACCTAATAAAATGATAGTAAAGTAACACAATTGATCATTTGACCTGCATGTATCAAGTGTCGTTAATCACACATCAGATACATTTCAAGTCATCAGCCCACATGTCGAAGGATGCAAATGCATTGAAAGAGAGAAGCGATAAGTTCTCACCTACCTTAGCCTTGCTCTGAGTCAGGGTTGGCACAAGGAAGGTCATCTGGTATGTGTTTGACAATGGGAAACAAATCCTCTGTCACACACATTGAAGCAAAGCGATTCTTCTCATATATTGAGTTTCACTCCGCAGAAAGGACTCTCCTGCTGGGGGAGTATTGCACGTCGTCATGTGGCGCGCTTCGAAGCCACTGGCTCAAGTGCTCCTCTTGCAGAGTCCAAAGCGAGACTAACCGTCTCAGCGGGCTGACAGCCCTTATACAGACCTCCCATCTCTCGTCTCGCAGACAAGATCCATCCGGGCCTTTGCTCGTTTTTTTCATTTTTCCTGTATGTGGACTATAAAATGCATTTTCGTTGACGCCAAAAAATCGTCATGTAAAATTTGCCAATGGCCTTTTTACATTCAAGTACTCTGTGTAGAATGCATCATGGCCAAAATGAAGATTAAATGGCCAACAGGGTCTGGTGGTTTTCGTGTGGGGACAGAGTTGCATTTAATGTCACCAATCTAGAAAAGTGGTCGAAGCCTCACCAGTCAATCTATGAATGGTGCGGGGTTATTTATTTTGTTCCAGAAAGAAATATTTGTGGATATATAAGTTTGCTTGTGAGTCCACAATGAATGAATCCATCCATCCATCCATCCATCCATCCATCCATCCATCCATCCATCCATCCATCCATCCATCCATCCATCCATCTTCCTGTGGGGTCCCGATCCATTCCCACGATGTGGAGGAGCATTAACCCCATCTCTACTCTTACTCCCTATGGAGGAAATTCATGACATCTTGCCTCTGTCATTTCGTTCTTTCAGTCACGACCCACAGCTCATGATCATAGAACTTACATTGACCTATCAATGAAGCGCCTTTTGGGGCTCAGCTTTTCAAAAAGAGCACAAACTCCAAAAAGACCGCAAACCTTTCATCAGCCTGTTGATCTCTCCTGCTCCATTTTTTCTTTTGTCACAAGAACCTAAGTTGCTTGCAGTCCTCCATCTGGCAGGATCTGGAGGACATCAGAACTTTTTCTGACCATGTGAGATTCGGCGGTGGTGAAAACCTTCATACTTAGCCGCAAGCCATTTCAGCTCGAGTTGAAGATTACAGCTTGACAAAGCCAACAGAACAGAGGAGCCTGATTTCCCAGGAGTTAAAACAGCCTCAGGTTTTATTTCTTGAAAAGGGGAACCACCACTCTAGTCAACCACAACATTCAGGAACTGCTAGCAGCCCTTGAACTGAGGAGCTTTTTAACAACATCAGCTACCTCAAGGCAGAGACCGAAAGAACCGACTTTGAAGAGGTCTTCAAAGTGATCTCCCTGCTGACTCACAATGTACCAAGTCGAAGTCAGCTGCTCTCCAACCCCGTAGTGTAAATGACGACTTCCTCCTCCCAAGAACCCGGTGGAATAGAATTCCACAACCACCAAAGCCGCATTCCGCTTGACCAGTCTGTACGCATCGGCGACCTCCCAAGTCCCATAGTCCTCCCAATCGCAGTCTTCCAGATCTAATTGGCCAGCAGAACAAGTTGTTCTCCTCCAAGAACTCCAAAAAGGTTGGCTACACTGAGCCGTTGCTTATTGAGAGCTGCAATAATTGCTTTTATTGAAACGAATCGCTTGAGTTTGTATTGGAACTCGAGATTAATTCTTCGTGATCACTTGATTTTTGCTCTGGCGGTATATTTGTTTTCTGAATATTCGCCAATGAGAAACTTTACCAGTAGATGTAGCTTGGGCCCGGGCTTTGTCTCCTCCGTACTTCATATCAAAACAATAGTTGCGACATTGTGAAACCGTGTCGGTTTTTCGTCACCACACAAGAGTCTCTCGTTTCACCAAGTGGGAACCAGATAAGTTCTGCGATAACTATTGTTCTATAAACTTGAAAATGTCCCCTGCTTTTCCTCACCAGGTCCAGAGGGCAAAAACTCTGCCACAGTTTGATATAATCGGTTGTCAGTGCCCAAACTCATTGACTGCCATCCATGTTCAAATGGATTTCTGATCTCCTTTCGCAGCGAACGAGTAAAGGAGTGCCAGTTATTATTGCAAAGCTAATAAAGCTAGCTCCACCGGAACCTGTTAACACTGGAACAAATTTGATGGGAATGCGGCATCACAAAGTGAAACATCTGTTTGCGAAATTATCTCAACCTTCTTTTCAAAAATGTGTCCACATCTGAACTTGCAGGGCAAAAAATATGATCAAGGGCCAGGCACCCTTCTGTTCCCCAAATAGTTTTGTTATCACACATTTGGCCGCAATGAAATTTAAGTGAGAAAGAATAACAGAGTGAACTGAAAACTCTGCGGGCATCGGCAAACGCTACGGGAGGCAGGCGGTGTTGATGCTGCTCAAAGATTCCTGAACGTTTTATCATCCATATCACATTGTGCTAGACCGGTGTAGACCACTTCAACAGTGGAGGGAGACTAGCGACCTTCTTTGGCTATCCAGCAGGTGCAATGTTCGAGTAAGTCACAGTATCAACGATGAACACAGCATGTGCCTTGAGTTAAGATTTCTTACATTTTACGAGGTACCATTAAGCTCCTCGCTTTTACGGCTAAAATAATCGCTGTGGGTTAAGGTTTGCGTTGCATGGTTTCTTTTATGACCATTTGCACCTTTCTGAGTCGACGAGAATCCAAAGGTGACTTACCATGCAGTCATTGAGCTTTTACGTCGTGACGGTGGGTCAAATACTTTCAGAGAGATTGCCCAGGAGAGAGTGAAAACTCGGTAATGACGGGTAGAGAGATCTTGCAGTTTTCAGGTGGTAACCGCAGCTGCGGCTTGGAAATGTACACCATGTCAAAAGTCACACATTTGTGCATGAAGTGTAGGCTGTGTTGAGTTTGAGTCGGAAAAATAATCGATAATAATAAACAGATCTCAGTTGAGCACTTATACTCAGGAGCGACTTATATACATATGTTTTTTTTCACTTTTTTGGGCATTTTATGGCTGGTGCGACTTATACTCCGGTGCGACTTATAGTCCGAAAATTACGGTATATTTGTCCAGAAATAACAATTACTGCTAAGATATTCTTTTTGGGCTATGCCTGAATGTTTTTGGATATCACCCCATTCTAATAAGGTCGCTAGGTTTTTTTTGTTTTTGTTTTTAAACCTACATTTTTTACTTTTTTGAGAGGGTTTTACATTTTTTGAGAGTGGAGAACCAATCGTTTTGAGGACTGCTTGAATCAGTCACAACACAGCATATTTTTATTGCAGACTGACTTGAACAATTGATGCCATTTTTTGTCATAATTGTTGTACTCGTTGTACTTGTTGAGAACAAACCAACAGATCCCCCGCCTTACTCAAAGGGGAAGTCGACAAACGTTTCCTTGACGAGATAATCAGTTGTATGTTTTTTTCCATCTCAGAGGGCGGCCATTTTGTCACTTGCTGTCGACTGAAAATGACATCACAGTTGCCAGGTGTCAACAACCAATCACGGCTTAGCTTCAGAAAACTGATGAGCTTTCTCTCCAGTGAGTATAAGCTGTACAAACTTTGCACATGTATGGATATATAATGAATCCACATTCTCTACATTTTTAAACTGTGAATATGTGCTAGTTGGAAACACATGACCGCCCCCCCCCCCACAAAAATTGTCTCAGATTGTTTTGAACCACATACATCAATAACAAAGCTAGACTGTCTGAAATAAACCGCAGAAAATTCACATGATGGAATCAACAAATGGAATTCCCACAACTTTATTTCAGTTTAACATCTACAGGCGAGACAAACAGATATGTCTTCTTACAAAGGCTTCATAAATAGAAGGTGTTGAGTGCAACAAAAAAGCAAAGCACAATCGGTCCCTCGACAGGCTATATGTGGAGGACGTGCCGACGCTAGCAGGAAGTCGCAAATAGCGGTCCTTAATCATCTTGTCAGACGGCTACAGCAAAACCGATCCGATTACTGCGACGATCAAATTCGGTGTAGTAGCGGGCGATGAAGTTGGCTCCCAGGATCCAAACGGGACCCGTAGGCGGTGGCACGTCCAAGCCTCTGAAGGTAACAATGCAGACGTCCCCCTCGATCTGGGATTGCTAGAGCCACGGCAAAGGGTCCGTCATTGACATTTGAATGTCACGAGATTTGACTTACCCATAGAATATAATCCTCATGCGTCAGCGAGTACTCGAGGCCACCGAGATGAAAAGCAATACTTGGCAACGTCTTCACAATGTCACAGTTGACTTTGTACTGATAGACATAAAAAAAAAAAAACATTAGTCATGGTGAGATGGTCGTCAGGGAAAATATTTTCAGCATGAAACCGTTTTGTCTGACTACTGACTGCCTGCTGTTTGCACACTTGCTCCATTTTTGCTTCTCTTATCTATTATGTTATTTGTTTATTTATTATTTATTCATCACTCTTGTTTACCGTTTTTTTTCATGTATAATGCGCCCCCATGTATAATACGCACCCTAAAAACGGCATGTTCATGCTGGAAAATAGCCTGTACCCATGTATAATACGCACGCAAATTTTGACTCCTACTTAAATCCGTGAACGTAAAATTATTTCAGAAAAAAGATCATCTTTGGGAACCACCGGATGTTATTCTGCCGGTCAGTATCACTGCGCATGCGCTAGCATACTCGATAGCGAAGAAATGTTTCGGATTTGTGTAGGGTACATTGTGACAGCAAACGAGCAGGCGATCTAGCAAGCGTCTGATACGAGAGCATTGTGTTCGTACTGAGCGTGTTTGAAGTGAACAGCAGAGAAGAAAGCGCATCTGTAATGGCGACCTCCGTAAGATATCCGGATTTAAAAAAAATAAATAATATATATATATTTTTTTGGGGGCCATGTATAATGCGCACCCCAGATTTTAGGAACATAAATTCGTTAAATTTTGCCCATTATACATGGAAAAAAACGGTATTCTTTGTTTGTGCCTTCTTGTTTTGATTTTTTGTTGTTTACTTGTTTGTATATTGTGTACTATGTCTTGTCACCGTGGGAACGTAATTTCGATTTCTTTGTGTTTTGGCATGTGAAGAAATTGACAATAAAGCAGACGTGTTGAAAGAATAATCGAAAAACTTACCCCACTTTCATCCAGCTGGGCTCCGATGCTTTTCATCAGTGCAAAAACGGACGAGGCCGGGCCTGTGATGTAGGAGGAGCCCGTGTCGATCACAGCTGTGCAGCCTTCTTCGCAAAATATCATTTCTGTTCCCACAGAAACACTAAAATAGAGTAAATGAACACACGGGCAGTAAACAGATGTTACTGTATTTGTTGACACGATTAGGCTGTGAAAACATACCCTTTCATCACAACCTCCCAGGTGCCCATCTCCTTGGTCTCCATATAATTGAAGGTTCCGGTGTAGTAGTTTGGGTCGGTGCCACCTAGAACCAGCTCTCCACCAGGAGAATGCTGGGGATCCCTGAAATCAACGCACAAAGATATATGAAAGCTATTGCTACAGATTTTTGCTCTATTTTTTTATTTGAGATGCCAGTAAATTTTCCTTGATTCTTTTTTTATTTTTGCAATCATTTTGAATCTGCCCCTTTTGGATCTCATAATAATAATAATTAATAATAATAATAATATGATTAATTATTTTAAAATCTATGTAGAAATAACATTAATGAAATAATAATAAAAATAAAAAGATTTTAATACACCCTATTAAAATTATATCATTTATAATATTATTTATGATTAATTATAATAATAGTAATAATATGATTAATTATTTTAAAATCCATATATAAATAACATTAATAAAATAATAAAAAATGTGCTGGCAACGTAACGAAACTGAAATAAATAAATAATAAAATCTGTAAGGCTTACATAGTTTATTATTGATTTATCTCTGTTTTGTTTCTTTTCTGGACCGATGAAAGTGAGACTTCAACTTACCTGCTGTAGTAAACAGAGAACACCTCCTCCTTGAGGACATGTTGAGACATGATGCGGTCAAACACTGGAGTGATCCCGTCAATGGCGACGTTGGGGTAGCCCATCCCCAGGACGCCGTCAAACTTTGCAAAGATGAAGGGCATGGCGGACAAGGAGGTGGCTTCGGCAAAAACCTGGACCACGGGGATTCCACCCACCTTCAAGGACGAGAATGAGATGAGTCTGTAGTTTTAGGTTGGAATATCACTAATCACCACTAGATGGCGCATCCATCTATCTATCTATCTATCTATCTATCTATCTATCTATCTATCTATCTATCTATCTATCTATCTATCTATCTATCTATCTATCTATCTATCTATCTATCTATCTATCTATCTATCTATCTATCTATCTATCTATCTATCTATCTATCTATCTATCTATCTATCTATCTCTGTCTCTCTCTGTCTCTCTCTGTCTATCTATCTATCTCTGTCTCTCTCTGTCTATCTATCTATCTATCTATCTATCTATCTATCTATCTATCTATCTATCTATCTATCTATCTATCTATCTATCTATCTATCTATCTATCTATCTATCTATCTATCTATCTATCTATCTATCTATCTATCCATCTATCCATCTATCCATCTATCCATCTATCCATCTATCCATCTATCCATCTATCCATCTATCCATCTATCCATCTATCCATCTATCCATCTATCCATCTATCTACACACACCGTATTTTCCACACTATAAGGCGCACCGCATTATAAGGCGCACCTTCAATGAATGGCCCATTTGAAAACTTTGTCCATATATAAGATATATACATTCGGCCCGCGGGTCGGACTTTGGAGACGACTGCTGTAGTGGCTCAATATTGGTCCATATATAAGGCGCACCTGATAAGGTGCACTGTCGGCTTTTGAGAAAATTGGAGGTTTTTAGGTGCGCCTTATAGTGCGGAAAATAAGTTTTATATATATATATTATATACATGCGCCATCTAGTGGTAATTGGTGATATTACAACCTAATACATATGATGATGGCGACGCAAATCACGGGCTGCAGATCGTCAACTCACCACAACCACATCCTCACTAAGGAATCCCCGGACGTTCCCCGAGGCGTACTGGATGGAAAATCCCGTTCCATTTTCCATGTAGGTGCGAGACATGGAGGCGTCATACCTGTTGTGAGTAACTGAAAGGTCACAGTTCATTTGAGTCAACCGACGTCACGGGAACCCTGCGCACGCGCGCACATTCAAAACAAACATTTCTCCTGACGCATGCGTGCTTGTTGATAGACCTACAGCAGGCCGTGGAGAAAGGGGAGCAGCTTTGCGAAGGGATCCACAGATTAGCCGAGCCCGTGTCGAACACCACGTTGAATATCTGAGCTGGAGAACCGATGCTGATTTCTCCATAGTACTGTGTCTATTGGAGCAAAAGAGATGTTTCACAACGATGACGCCAATATTTCACGTGATTTGAATTCCTCGACACAGTAAATGTCTCACATCCAAATAGTTGGTGAGAGGAGTGGGAGCAGTTCCATTGCTGAAGTCTTGCGCGTTCATCTGTGTTAGCTCAGTCAACACCTGCTCCAGAGAAACGCCCATATCCCGCAGCGTCTCCCTGATGGACGGCATCTTCTTCAGGCTTATTCTGGAAGCAGAGCAGACAAGCGGGAAAAGCAATCCTCGTGAGTCAGAAGAAAAACAAACAGAAAACAGAAAAGTGAGGCCGTATAGGGTGACATGCTAAAATAATGGTCATCGTTCCAGCTTGTAGCCGCTAATGAAATACAGACGGAACTGTTTGATCCTAGCCAGGGAAAGATTTTTTTTTTTTTTTGCAGGAAGCAAAAGTTGTAAACAAAATAACTTCTGGGTTGTTGTTATTTTGTCTTTTGAGTTTTGTGTGGTCTGGCCTCACAGCTCTGTTGGATGCGATTTGTAATGATTAAGTTGTGTTGCTTTTTTCAAGGAAGTGATTCGGATTGCAATATGTGGCCCCTTTTAAAACATGGTTTTTTTTCTTCTTGTTAATCACAAGGAACTGTTGGAATGAATTCATCTGAATCAGTAGTAGCGAGGAGGGCCAGCCGCATGGTACCGCACTCTTAATGATTCTTTGATTCATTGAAACTATACATATACCGTTTTTTTTTTAAAACCTCCCAAAAAAAATATGGGTGACAAAATCCTTGAATTCAAAAGATGAAACAATAGTGAAAAAAAAACAAAATCTGCAAATATGCAAATCACATACCGCAAATATCCAAGGTGAAATGTGGTTTTAAGGTTGTAATATCAACAATCACCACTAGATGGCAGACAATTGCTCTTTAACTGCTCCTACAATGTGAGTAGGACTAATATTTTTTTGCTGACTGAATGATATGCAGGACCTGTTTCAATATTACAATTTGGAGTGACCAAAATGAGTTTTTTGCACTTAATGTTTTTTTTTGTTTAACATTTTTTTGCTGGCCTTAAATGGTGATTTTTCTGCAGAGAGCCCTTTACAATGGAAAAACAAAAGACATGTCAATTTTTGTTTTTTTGTTTCTTCGAACAAAATAACAATAAAATAATAAATTAGTATTAAAACAGTATTTTTGTCATGCATCTGGTTAGAAAGTGCGTGGCCCATTGTGAGTAGCACTAATGAAAACTCAAGACCCCTCTCGCATTGATGTTTTCTGTTTTTGACCTAGTTTGTGTAAAAAGGAATCCTCTTACCTTCTCAAAGTATGACCCGTGCTCATTGCCATTAACACGCCAAGCAAGCATGCCCAATAGACTGTCCACACTGCCATGGCGGCTTCTTGCAGACAGAAAGGCAAATTTCAAAGACAGAAGATTGAAGACAATCAGATCCCCTTTTTCTCTCAATGGTGCGTCCCGCAATGGTGGAAGCCGAGGCTCTGGCAGACTCGCATGCTCCTGCCACCTGTTTTATACCATCGGCGCTCTCTTCTTCACCCGCGGGCCACGGTGATTCTGGATGGGAGCCTTCCAAGAGGTGACCTCTTGAAAAAAGAGCTGCCCCCCCCCCCCCCCCTCCACCCCTGGGACGTCCCCTTGGTCACGTAGCCCGTGCTGTGATAACAGGTCCCAGTGGGATGTCTGAACTTTGACCTCATGAATCCCATTTAGCGAGGGGGGGGGGGGGGGGTTACGTAGAGCTTTGCAGATTACTAACATTTAAGTGGATTCACTTCCAAGTGACTCCCAATTTAATGCATTGACTTTTCATGTGAAAGCTGAAGAGCAAACTTGAAGGTCTTGATTGAGATTGTCGGCAAGTGAGCTTGGCGCACGGTGAGCGTTTCATGATGATTTTGGCCATGTCGAACTGGCGCGCGACTAACTAACACCTCTTGATTCCAGGCTCGCTCTCAGCGGGTTTTACCCTTGGGAGGATTCCCACAGTATCTGACCTGTCATGTGCTGGTACTGTACCGACCACCCGGTGGAGTGAGCAGATACGGAAGGTTCTCATCGGCCGTGCTGGAGGTCAGAGGTCGGCTTCTAAGAAAATAAGATCACCGAGGGCAGACCTTCCAGGAGAAGATAGCGTGGCTACATGACGCACAAGGCCGGGGCGCTTAGATTGACAAACGGCTTTTACTCGCAAAGTGGAGGATTTTATTTGGTCTTCAACAATTAGGAAGATTTTATTTATTTTTTAATCAGGGCTGGAATTTTCTTTTATTTTAAATAGCAATCAAAGACAAATAATACATGTGAGAAAAAAATGACATCACTTTGTGCATTCCAGGGAACTTTTCTCTCCATGGCACATTAACGCTGACAAATAAACACATGCACAAACTCTTACTCACAACACAACTGGACATACTTTATATTTAAGTGTGTTTATTTACTTTTTGCCTAGTAAAATATTTTTGAAGCTTTCCACTATTATGGACTGGACCACAAAAATAAATAGCTTTCACAAGGTTGAAAGTGCTAGAAAAGCTTGAACTTGGTCAACTGAATTGCACGAGTTGGAGTCTGTTCAGAAATCTGCTTCTAATTCTATTGCTGTCGTTGCACGTCGTTAAAATTGGCGTTCTTCTCGTTGTCTAAGAAGCACATTGATGGAAAGTGACAAGGTTTTTTTAAATAGAAATTTCATCTGATTTAAAATGGGATTGATGAATTACAAAACGTATCATTGATTAGATTAATGAATTAATATAATAAATAAATACATTTTACATTTTATTTAAAAGCAGAATGAATGGGTCAAAGTGAATTGAAAATTGTTCCATGTAAGAGCAGTTTGATTCATTGTGTGTGTGTGTGTGTGTGTGCACGTGTGTCAGTAAACTCACACGAGCCTATTCAACCAAAATCAACAGAGTGTATGTGCAAATATTATTTTGGGCGGACTCTCACTTGAGCAGCCTACATGAGGAGCAGCGCATGCGCTACAAGCTAATTGGCGTTCACTTTAAAGTTCAAACAAAGAGTAACAGCAAAAAAAAAAAAAAAAAGCTCAGTCCACTTGTTCGAACAAAATAATCTGAGTGAGATCCAAAGATGTCAAGCAATTTGTTTCGAATGTTTTCAACGTAGCTGGAATGGGAGCTCTGCCTATCTCTCCTGCAATTGGGGACAAGCTCACATTTGACATCTGACCTTTGACCCACAAGCTAAATAGAAAGCAGCTTGCCGTTTCCCACATTGCCGAGGGAGATCTTAACGTCATTCCCGTGTGGCCTTACACCCCTTGTGAGGTAATTCGATTGGTGGCCATGGGAAAAAGTACAACTCCAGGAAGATAAATTGTATGTCTAATGTTGTTGTTTTTTTTTTTTTGTAAGAACAACATATGTTATCTTGGAGCCGCTCGCGTCCCAGATGTCTTTAACTCTGGAGACTGATCCTTGTTTGACCTCAGAGAGAAAAGAGTTATAGGAGTTTAAGAGAGGAGAGCAAAGGTGTTGAAATTGATGCCATAGTGCAAAGCTCCAACAGGTAGGTAGCTGCCAAAACATTTGTCAATAAATATTACTGCGTTTGATTGATCTTTTTCTTTTCCATCTTGATAAGAGTGAAGTGAAGCAGAGGTGTTTGGAAAAAAATGGGAGTCAAGAGAAGTTATCTTTCTCAAACAAACAAACCGTTCGAAAGTTTGGGGTCACCCAAACAATTTTGTGACCCCAAACTTTTGAACGGTAGTGTATATATTTATTTAGATAATTATTTATAGATTATATATATAATCTTCTGTGTAAAAAATCTTATAATATATATGTATACTTATATTCATAGGTTATTTATAATCTTATACAAATATAAGATATAATTTATAATATTTAATTCATAATATTTTATTATTATAATATTTACACTACCGTTCAAAGGTTTGGGGTCACCCAAACAATTTTGTGACCCCAAACTTTTGAACGGTAGTGTATGTATAAAATGATTGTTGCATAATCATGCTGCACCGTATTTGGCCGACAGGGTGCAGCATTGCTTTTAAAAAGAAAGCAACATTCAACAAGTGGACGATGTTGAAGATGAAGCGCTCTCTCATAATCCAGCCTGCTGCATTCTGTAAACAACCACACGAGGGCGTAATAGGATAAATAAAGCAGACATTGATAGAGCGATTGGCCTAAAGTTTAGGCCCTAATCATTGTGCGATCCGTAAACGGTCAAATAGCCTTATCACCAAAACGAATCAATACGACATTTCACTTGGTTAATATTTGACTCTTCTGGATTGATTGTCGGCTCTTCGTTTGGTTACCAGATTATTGCCTCTCCCAAAACAAATAGTGCTGAAGGAAACTATTTATACATGGGCAGTTTGAAGTCAACATAAAAAAATGTGTGGCCCAAGGATATATCAGGAGGTCTGCAAAAACTTCCAGGAAAAATCACAAAAGTCAATTAACACTGCTGTCACGTGGTGCGCCCTGTAGCTCCCCCAGTGGGTATAGCACAGTATTACAACTGGGCTATTGTATGTGATACACAATGCGAGACCTGGCATCTGTAATTTTGATCAAAATGGACCATTGATTAAATAAACCATATCATGTTAAATCAATTTTATGAACGTCGTCATCTTTTCTATCTGGCTTTGTAAGCACATAGAGTACCAGTGCGCAGGATCAAGAAGAGGAAAACAGAAGCCTGACTGAGAGCATAAAGGAACGTAGGTGAGAAGAAACCAACAGGAAGAAAAAGAGACTCGCCATCACGCATGCCGAGGCACTTAACATTGAAAGGAAATGGGATGGAAAGCTGCCTTTCAAACGTTCTTATTCAGGCCACTGCCCTCGTAACACTGACGCAGGCCCAGTTTCAGCTGGAACAGGGAAAGACTCTTTGTTTTTCTAACCGTGACGTGTTTCTCACCTGACACCGCAGCTATCGCTTATCTACGAACGCAGCATCAGTCACACAAAACAATTCTATTTTCATTTCATTGACTTTTGACAGGCTTCCTGTTTGAACATGTCAATTGTGATATTTTTGTGGAATGATGGGAAGGTACCAGCCATGTTGGCCTTTTGTGACATCTTATGAACAGGAAGGAGAAGAATATAAAATTCCCGTTACCTTTATGTCATTTCAAGGAAAATGGCTTTATTTGGGTATTGAGGTCTTTACAATGATCCTTTTGGTTTTTTGGAGGACATTTTATGTATTTAAAGTACCGTATTTTCCGGGCTATAAGGCGCACCGGACTATAAGGCGCACCTTCACTGAATGGGCCATTTTAAAACGTTGTCCTTATATAAGGCGCACCAGACTATAAGGGGCACTGTCGCCTTTTGAGGAAATTTGCGGTTTTTAGGTGCGCCTTATAGTCCGGAAAATACGGTACTGCTGGTATCAGTGCTTTAAGAAAGAATTACAAGTTAGCTAACAAGCCTATTGTCACGTGTGGAGCATGATAGGGACCAGACATGACAGAGAGTTGAAAAGTAAAAAAAGTCTTTATGAAGTATCCAAAAGCAGGAAACGAGACGTTCTACCTGGAAGAAAGCTTGAGGCACTGACAACTTCTCACAAAGTAAATCGAGTTGATATAATGGAAGTCATCAGGCTTATATGACAAACTAAAGGTTGACATAACAACAGGAACAAGAATATTAGGCAACTGATACATTATGTAATCGCTCTTATGCCAAAATGAACTTATCACAAAAGGACAAAGCGAAAAGGATCAGCAACTTTATGACAACTGATAAAGAAATGATGAGTCACTGACCGGCTTATTTTGACTAAATAAGGCAGTTTTTTTAAATGCAGGTAATTAAAAAATAAAAAGGAGCAGAAAATGATATATTTAAACACAAACACCTGAAGTACTTGGTTCCTTGTGACACCCATTGAGTTTGATCCAACAATTTCCCGTACATCATAAAACATCTTTCATCTGCATTATTTATGAAGAAAAAGTAAAAGCTCTTAGTCGGGCCCATTGTTGGTGCCGTTTGGAAATTGGTGGGAGGAGCGTTGACAGGCGAGGAGGAGGCGGACACGCGCGCGCCTTGTCCACTCATCCTGCACGCTTCGTGCACCACAGCACAACACAACTTGTGCTACCTGCGTAAAGGCACTGTCCGGCTTAGGAACTCTTATTTTTAAAAGTTTAAAAAAAAAAAACATATGAACGAGGTGGGCAGTGGATGGCGAACAAGGATGCAAGAAGAGCAGGGACGGTCGGGGAGCGGATTAGATGCCACCGCGGGTAATCAGAGCGTGTTTGTTGTTCAAGAAGCGGAAACAACAAGAGAGGAACTAACAAATGACATTGAAGCGTCGGCAAAGAAGCAGCGTGGCTCGCGCTCAGGACGCGCGTAAAACGGCTCCAACTTGGAACGAGCCAGCAATACTGTGAACTTTTTGGAGTGTGGCAACTACCTCTGGGCTATGCATCGACAAGCTCGCAAATCTCACGGCGGCACTAGTGGATTTAACTCGGATCCGAGTCACCATGGCAAAAGTCATCCAAAAGAAGAACCACTGGATCACCAAAGTGAACGAGTGCGTAATTGTGCGCGACGCGTACGGCCAGCTGAACGCGGAGCTGCGAGGTGGGGCTGAACATGGACAGTTTGCCTACATTGGACACGTCCGAGAGGATGCCGTCCTTTACCAAGGGGGCAAACTCAACGAGGGGGAGCTGATCCTGGAGGTTGAAGGGCTACCCGTATCCGGATTACCCCTCTATGACGTTTTAACCGTCATCACGTGCACCAAAGGGCCAATCATTTTCAAGACTGTGCGTCAAGGTAAGAGCACCACTTCAAGTAAAATTCGCTTTATCTCTATCTATCTATCTATCTATCTATCTATCTATCTATCTATCTATCTATCTATCTATCTATCTATCTATCTATCTATCTATCTATCTATCTATCTATCTATCTATCTATCTATCTATCTATCTATCTATCTATCTATCTATCTATCTATCTATCTATCTATCTATCTATCTATCTATCTAATCGAATCTAATACAGTAATCCCTCGTTTATCGCTGATAATTGGTTCCAAAAACCACCCGCAATAAGTAAAATCCGCAAAGTTAGCGGAAAGGTGCTAATTCGCGATCATGCTAACACGCAAAAACGGACTTCTAAAGGAATGTAAACGAACATTTGGAGCAATACTACATTGTCCTGAAGGTTAGACACTTGCTTTCTCAATTTAGAAGTGTTATTTAGACTTTTAAATGTTTTTTTAATTTGGAAAAAAAATCTGCGATGTAGTGAAGCCGTGATAAACGAAACGCGAAGTAGCAAGGGATCACTAGTGGTTTTGGGGGCTCCTGATATTCATTCCACAGCACCTCCCAAGTCCCACAAGCTCAGCATGAAATGAGTGACAGCCCCCCTGCACTTGTTTGTCAAACACACACACAGGGTCATCACACATGAGGCCAAAAGTGCACAGTAAGATCATCTTGAGAACTCCCAAAACACAAATTGGCAAGCTTGTACCAATAGTGTGTTATTTGTTTTGTCTCCGGTCGTTGTAGTGTTGTTGTACTTTGTGTTCCATGGATTGGAAGTGAAGGGCGCTATATTGTTTACATGGGCCTGGCCCATCTTGTGTCCTCGCGATCTGGATCCGCCATCGCCCAGGGTCTGCAGCCTCCGCATCTAAGAAGTACAGATGCTACGTTAGCTTGTTTTCCTCTATCCATCTCTTATCAGTTGTGTTTTTTTTGTTAAAAGTCATGCCTCTCTCGGTGTTTACTGAAATATGGAAATGGCGTGTTCCTGTCCAAGATGATCACTCAACATCTCAAAGCTTCGAGTGTCTCCGGGGAAATCATTAACGAGGTTACGTAAGAGTTTCAGGTTAGTTTCGACTGTACTGGACGTCCATCGGGCTGTGAAGCTCAAAGACATGGGAAGAGGTTTCGGCTTCTGATTTTCAAGATCAAACCTGGTCAAAGTTTTGCTGAGCAAAGATGGGCTCCATTTTGCAGACTTGAAGCATTGGCTGATGCCTCCTTGTGGCTTTGTCATTAGTGTCCTGCATGAATCAGCAGATTGTTCTGCTCTCTAATTACGTTCAACAACTCTCGTCTCGTTTGCAGCCTCACAACTCTTCCTTTGTGCCTAATTGTCCATCGGAAGCCTTTGTGTTCCATGAGCCGTGATATCCCGGACCTGATGAGGGACTGCGGGGTTATCCGTCTCCCTTTTTTTTTTTTTCACGTGGCTCAAATTACACGGGCTTCATCATCCTTGAGACAAAATCTTGGCGCGTTTGAAAGGGAGCGAGCCCTCCAGGTGTGCTCCCATCGAGGAATGCAGGAAGAAAAGCACCTGAATGGCGGGTTAGAACATTCCATGGGAAAGGCCGGAACATTAAACTAGCGACAGTGTGTGCTCTGGACTTAACTTTGTAAACAATACTTGACATTGGGATGCCAAGCGTTTATTGTCACAGGGGAGTGACAATGTTTTTCTTCAATTTGGTTTCAGTTTGCTTTTTAATAGAAGGTGTCATGTCGACACATACTTGTGTGTGGTTTTTGTTTGCCATCAGAAACCTTTGGACTTTGACCTACTAGCATAGCGGTTTTATCGTCGGAGGAATCCAGCGACAGTTCAAAGGTTCATCTTATTGTTTTCTGATGTAAGAAAGAATTAGGAATCGCAGTTGAGCTAAAGGGTGAAATCTAATTTCACAGAGGTTTTATTTAGCTTTTTGTCACGTAGCATTGGCACATACTTTATTTCAAAAGGTTCGATTACAGAAATGTTTGCAACTATACTTTGGAGACGGCAGTTTCCAATGTTTGTTCAGAGCCAGGGTGTCAAATTTTTGTCGCGGGCCACATTGTAGTCAATAGTTTCCTTCGGAGGGCCATTATACTAACTGTCAGCCTAAATAAACGTATGAACTTCTCATATTATATACAGTATAGGCTACACAACAAACTGATTTGTCAAGTTTTGAAATTGGAGACTAGTAAAAAGTGTTCAAATAAAAAAAAAAAAAAAGTGTTAATCTATTTTGTAAAATTGAAGACTACCGTAATTTTCGGACTATAAATCGCACCGGAGTATAAGTCGGACCAGTCATAAAATGCCCAAAAAAGTGAAAAAAAAAAACATATATATGTATATAAGTCGCTCCTGAGTATAAGTCAACCCCCCCCCCCCCCCCCCACACACCCAAACTATGATAAAAGAATTACGGTATTTGTACTTTTAGTATTGACACATAAAGTCATTGCTCAATTTTTGTCCGCGGGCCTAATATAATTACACAACGGGCCAAATGTGGCCCGCGGGCCAGAGTTTGACACCCTTGGATTAGTGTGTTTGGTAATGAAAAATTCGTTGGGCTGGTTGGGTTTTGCAGGTTATGGAATAGTTCAAAGGTATGTGATGATGACGAGCAGCCACCAATGCACATTATGTTTTATTCTTGGCCACTTGGGAGTTGTATATTTAGACTAAATGGTTGGCTTGTGTGCAGCTCAGACACATGGTGAGGATGTAAGAGCATTACAGACACAGAATTCCGTGTGATGTTCTTCTTCCAGAATGGGAGCAAGTCATTTTTTTTTTAAAAAGGAGCAATTTGTCCAACTTGATTATGGTCAACTGACAGCATTCGGGTGGACTTAAAAAGCTGTCCTTCCTCTTGCTAGGAAGCGCTTCCTTTTCCCTCTCTATTTTTAACCTAGACTTTACAAGTCAAATATTATTCTTATTATTCAGATTATTTTAACTTTTATTTTTGTAGCCATTTAACCGTCTTTTAAATTATTTTTATTTTTGTAGCCATTTAACCGTCTCTTAAATTCTTTTTATTTTTGTAGCCATTTAACCGTCTTTTAAATTCTTTTTATTTTTGTAGCCATTTAACCGTCTTTTAAATTCTTTTTATTTTTATTTTTGTCGCCATTTAACCGTCTTTTAAATTTTGCCCATAAAAGAATATGTCCGTCCATCCATCCAAAACAAACTGGCAGTGTTCACTCCCATCACGGCGCAAACGCCCATTTCTACCTACGCAGCGTGACAAAAATAACAAAAAAACAAAAGACTCCACCTATGCACACGGAGCGTAACTGGGAAAGAAAATAGTTTAAAGATTTGCCTCTACTATAATTTATTGTACGATATGAGAGTTGCATTTGGTCATTTCTTGGATATCCTTCAAATGTCAGACCTGCAATCAAGTATCAAGAGTGTAAGAGTGAGGCTAAATTGACATTTAAGCTGTGCGACTCGTCGTTTCACACATCTGGAAAGGATCACGCACCATTGCACGTATTTTTTTCCCCCCCACATGAATCCGTTCTATTTATGGTTAATTTCTTTAGGTTTGTCATTTCTTTTGGTACCAATTACACCTCCTTTCGGATACAAATAGAATATCGTGGTGGTCTCATGCTCCAATTTTTCAATGGCCTTCTGACATCAAGATGGATTTTAGAGGATGAAGTACTTAGTAAGTATTTGTTTATATGATTGTTGATAAAGTGCAGCCACAACTCAATAGTTGAGTAAGGTTACCAGATGATCCTTAGAGGATTTCTCAGCGGATCTCGCTCCCATCCACTCTTCATATATTGTGTCAATCTCTCGAGATTCAGGTTGCTGGTATAAGCCCTTGAGAGGCTGACCTGATCCAGTCCCGCTTTACTCGTGTATAAAATGCTTTATGGACCATCAGCTGATGCCACGTTAATCTGAAAGAATGCTTCCTTGTGTGAGGAGGCATCAAGTCGTGTTGCAGATGGTACAATGCAACATTTAGTGGAACATTGGGTTGATGTCAAGAAAATACTGCGTCCATAAAAAAAAAAAAAGGTGGTTTAAGAGATAATTTTTTGAATTAATTCCACCAAATGGAAATTTTCTATATGGGTGGTTCTCAGAAAGTGTGGTCTAAAAGTGTAGCATGGGAGCTGAAAAATAAATGTTCAAAAGCAGATAAAAATGACATATCTTTTAAATCTAAACTTCATCCAGCGTGCTCTAAATAAATAATTCTCAGAATATTTAAGCCTTTTCAAACGTCACACCAGAGGCTGGACAGCTCTAGACAGGTTTTTTTTTTTTAAAAATGGCTTCCCTTTGCTGACCACAAACATCCTGACTTCCAAACCCTAGCTAGACTGTGCAAAGATGTCAGGGCTTATTTCTCATGATATGCACATAGTGGGGGTGCAGCATGTTTGGCCTTCATGTGCAAATGTCTGTAGTGCTCCATTTTCTTGGTGAGAACTGCTAACAACTGCCTTCAATCCTTTTTGCAGGATGATAAAAAGTGTCATGTCTGGAAAAAAAAGTAATACAATTATACATTTGATAACACTTCAACGTCCCTTTTCGAATTTGTGATGAGTGTATGCCGATGATTCTCATCATGTGCCTCACAGGCGCCCTCTAGTGGTCCGCTAAAGAAGCACTGTTCAGTTGTATTTAACTTGTTAGTAAAGTACATTTAAACCTTTATTTAGGTATATCATTTACTTTTGTGAAATACATTCTAATTGAATTACTTGAATAGTTTATTTTTCTATTTGTAAGTAATTTTCAAACTGTTTGGTCTTGTTTGTATCAAAGCAGTTTATCGAAGCTTCCGTCCGACTTTCAAATTCTCAACAAGAAGGCTTCGCACAATGCACGATAGTGTTAGTTTGTATTCGTCACGGCGAAGACGGATAGTTTTGGCGAACAATTAGCAGAGCGAGCCCGGCGACCCCATGTGCACATTGGAGCGGGATTGATGTGTTGCGTATAAACAGCTGTGTGTGCAGCTGGATACATTTGCATAATACCCATAAGACACTGTTGTGTTATGGCGCTTGTGTGTCTTTGAGATTTCTGTTTCCCCATCACATGTCCAACATGGATGCTTGGAGACTTTCCTTGTAATGAGCATGTGTGTTTGCCAAGATGATATTTTCCTCCTGGCATGTACAGACACACACACACACACAAACGTGTAGCCCACCACAATGTGACATATGCCTCCGCCTATAAAATCAGTGGCTGTGTGACTTCCAGCTCTAAATTCCTGTAAATGTTGTAAATATCAGCGACGCTCGAGTGGAGTCGACAAGAGACTATCGTGACAAAGTATTTGCTTGGTCAGCAAGATTCGCTTTTTAATTTTTATTTTTTATTTCTAATTTGCCTCCGCCTATAAAATCCGTGGCTGTGTCTTCCAGCTGCACTGCAGCCCTAAATTCCTGTACCGTAAATTCCGGACTATAAAACGCACCAGACTATAAGCCGCACCAGCTAAAATTGGGGGATATTTTAGTTTTTGTCTTATATAAGCCGCACCGGACTATAAGCCGCACGTGCACACGTGTTTTTTTACAAAGAAAGACCGTTCACAGAAAGCCTTTTTAAAGTTTTTATAACATACTTTAACATGTCTTTCTAAACATTGCCTGTGATGAAGAGTTTAGAGCCCTTTGACGCAGGTCACCTAGCGTGCATTCCTACTAAAGCTCATAATAGTCACAAGCAACACAGCCAGAATAAGCAGCAGCCATAGTAGTGTTTCAAAATAGTATTTTTGTTGTTGTTTTTTTCTTCAAGATACCGCAGTGTATAAAAGCGATCAAGTCATCACAAAAATCCCGAAAAAAAATAATAAATAAACCGCACCTGACTATAAGCCGCAGGGTTCAAAATTTTGGAAAAAAGTTGCGGCTTATAGTCCGGAATTTACGGTAAATGTTGTAAATATCAGTGACGCTCGAGTGGAGTCAATAGAGACTATTATGACGAAGTATTTGCTTTGTCAGCAAAATTTGCTTTTTAACTTTTTTTTTTTTTTTAATTTGTCTTAATTTATTTAATGCTCCTTTTGTCAAGGATACAAATCCTACTCTGTTTTCTTGTTTTATGGCTATCTGATCTCATTAGAGAGCCTCGCTGAATTGTTAAATGGTTGTCGCGGGTGTTCCGGCAATAAATGCACCACCAGAAAATCACAAAGCTGAAAATGAAGATGGAAGCGTGAGTGTATTTTTAAAACTGTCAAATGATAAAAGCATTCTGGCTGGGTGTGCTTTTTTTTTTTTTTTTTTTTTTTTTTAAAGTTAGAGCAGCAGGATGCTTTCTATCATGTTGCATTTTATTTAGTTTTCTTGGCAACACCCATATCGCCGAAAGATATCATTGTTACTTCCCTACAGGCAGGTGTAGTTTGCATCATCATATGATAAGTGCCCATCAGGAAATCTGAGAGTCAATGCATTTTCTGCTTGACATTATAGGAAAGGCTCTTCAAAAATAGAAAAATTTGAATTTATTTATTTATTTATATATTTATTTATTTATCTTATTATTATTTATCTTATTATTTATATTTATTTAATATTTATATTTAACCCTTGTTAAACTTAATATCACAAGTTTAGATGTCATTTTGACAAAATACGGTTACATTTTGTAAGATTGTGACTTTATTTCCCAATAAAATGTCTTTTTATTGAAAAAAAAAATATGACAAAATATTCTAATGACAACTATTTTCTCCCCCACACAAGTTATTTTTTTAATTGAAAAATTGGTGTTATCTGCATTTCCTCTCGCCCCTGCACGCATCCGTAGCCAAGCGGTCGTGTATTCTTGTGAGGATTTCAGGTCCATCTGATTGTCTGCAGTCAAACGGATAACTCCGGGCAAGATTTGCTGTGACGCCCAGGCAGCCAATGACATTTGAGTAGGCAGCCAAATGGAACTGATGGCATCCCCATAAACCCATTTCTGCTTTCTATCCATCACTACAATGAACACGTTGTCTGTTTTACTCTGAGGATTTCTCCCAAAGATAATAAATCATAAATTTGTATTTTATTGTATAGCAGAGGCAGCGTCATTCGGCCTTCTTGAGCTTTTTCCTTTTTCAAGTGACGAAACATGTCGACCTCTTTGTCTTTTTTTTTTTCCTTACCATCCCGCTCAAATAATAAGACAGAGCGTAGGGAACGCTGAGCACGGGTTCCTCTGGTTATATTTAGAAATGAACAGATGCGGCGCACTGGAGCGGAACATGCCGCCTCTGCTCTTCATGCACGCATGCGCAGGCGCGCGTCTTTGCCTGCGATTCTTTCGTCATACCAGTGTTCCCATTATGCGCTTCTGATTGTGACTCAGCAGCCCAGCGGTGAGGAAAAAGCCGGGCAGTCCCACGTCCGTATTACAACACAAATCATTTTTAGTTGTCGGGATATTTTACATGAGACATTCCTTTGTTTGAATGCTGGTTATTCTTTAGTTGCTACACCAACTTTATTTTTACTGTCAACAATTAATGCGTGTAGTGTAAATTGAAAATGTGCAAAGCAAGCACGGTGTACTGGAAATTTAGAAATGCGCTAAGCAAGCAATGTGGTTAAAACCGGCTTTTCGGCTCATTTGTCCCTTCTGCTTGGCGGATTGTCAAAACCATGTCATTGGATTGGTGTGAATCTAATTGGAGCGTTGTAGAGCAAACTGTATTGAGTCACGTATGTGAGGATGGAAGTCAAACTAAGCATAAGAAAAACGGTTCTGCTCTCATTTGGGCCTTTTTTGTGCAGGATGCCGCAAGCCCACTGAGTCGGGCTTTGGATGAGAACCAGATGAAAGCAGCCCAGGGTGTGGTTGGTTATAATTAGAGAAGGGGAGAAGAGCCCGCTTTAAACTCTCTCTGCGATTGTTATTTTTTCCTCTCCGCTCCCTCGTCACGCTGCCATCCCACCGAAAGCAGAAATAAAACGGCAGATTTGAACTTCAACTTGGAAGACGCTTAATATTCGTCCTATTTTTGGTGCCGCGAGTGGATTTATGATATCAGAACAAAATGGAGTATGTGTGTCAATTGCATCCCTGTTGGTGTTGACCCCTTCCAGACAGCCCCTCCCTGTCCTGTTATAATACTGAGTGATACATTTGCTTTAGTAACAGGAGACTGGCAGGATGTCCTGAGACCTACAGGAAGCTACTGAAACAATTGGATTTACTCTTTAAACAGGCTGCATTTCCACTTCCTTATCTCACTCAGCCAAAAGGGAAATACGACATAAATGACACACATTGCTGTTTATTTTGAGATGTACTTTTATCATTATTGGGCCAAACAAGAGCGAAATCAATCTCGGTTGTATTGTTGTCATTATTTTTAACTCAAATTTTTTAAAGAGCTCTATAAAAAAAATAAGCACAGCTGTGATGTACACTACCGTTCAAAAGTTTGGGGTCACAAAATTGTTGTGGTGACCCCAAACTTTTGAACGGTAGTGTAAATATTATTATAATAAATATTATGAATTAAATATTATAAATTATATCTTATATTTGTATAAGATTATATATAATCTATGAATATAAGTATACATATATATTATAAGATTTTTTACACAGAAGATTATATATATATAATCTATAAATAATTCTGTAAATAAATATATACACTACCGTTCAAAAGTTTGGGGTCACCCAAACAATTTTGTGACCCCAAACTTTTGAACGGTACTGTACATGAATTAAAAATCAAACATGACCGATAAATAATAATAATGATTTAATCATATTGTGTCACATATTCTCTTCAGTATGTGTGGGGGTCAAAGATCATCAAAACAAAACAAGAATCGTTAAAGTCCAATTCAAAGTCTATTTGGTCAATTACGACCGACCACTAGGGGGCAGCATCCTATAAAAACTGCACTTGGCTCCTCTCCTTTGCCGGTTGGGCCCGCGGTTGCCGTGGAAACGGCTCTGCAGGAAGCTGACTTTGATGAGCGGCGAGGCTGGCAGACACAGAGGGCAGTGTTGAGTCGGACGACGGCTGCTGAATGCCGATGAGCAGCTGAGGCTGAGCTTAGCTTCACGCACAAGCACGCTGACACGCACCACTGCCTAACTCATCCGTTCCACGTTTTGTTCCTACGCCAGATGATCAAACCACCTCGGCATGCCGAGGAAATGATTATTAAATACCCGCCGGCGTGATTCATAGGTGATTTACAGCGATGACTATAATCTATACGTGTGCTTCAAATGTCTCTCGGAAAGCTTTTTCGGCGTCTTAGCGTTGACAGGAGGCCAAAACGTAAATCGGCATTTCGTCAGATATTTGAACGGGCACCAAGCATCCCCTCTGTCCGGGGCGCATAACTAGATTTAAGGTTATGTAATGCTGACCGGAAGGCATGGCGGATGGTATAATCCACTCGTATTTGGGTTAAAGCCGTCCCTCTCTTGGTTGCGAGGGGACAGCGGCTTCGCATCCTTCCGGCTGAGGAGCATAACGGACTGTGTCACGCAGTCTTTTAGCCGCCAGCTCCGCAAACGTCGCAGGGAGGAACGCAGCGTCGCTTTCGACTCTCGGAGTTTGTCCATTTTTTTTTTTTTGATTGTTTATCCAAGCTCATAAATGATGGCGGGTCATCGTGAATGTCTTACTCGATCCCATCTTTACTCTGAATGCTTACGCCGAAGATGATTCTCTTCGCGGTGGTTGTATCAATTTGAAGTCTGGCCAAAAGTCTGAATAAAATCGGTTCATCGGTAATCACGCAATATCTGTTGTTCCAAAAACATGCGTCCTGTAAAGTACAGAGGTTTAACTAACAGTGTAAAAGCAGCAGCACAAATGCAAATAGAGCTGCCACAAATCAAGTTTGAGCAAAAGATCGCTAATATGTACAGCGGGTATAAAAAGTCTACACACCCCTGTTTAAATGCTTCAAATCTTATATGAAATAAATCACTCATTCTGTACAGCTCAATTGAGAAAAAAAGAAGAGAAGTTCAAATAAACCGCTACAGTAACGTGGTTGCACAAGTATGCACACCCTCTGATGACTGAGAATGTGGCTTTGTTTGGAATGAACCAAATCACATTCAAGCTCATGTTAAAAATGTAAAATGCCTCCATATAATCCCAGATAAAGTTCAGATGTTCGAGTAGGCTTTTCCTGTTTTTCCATATAATGCTATTTACATAAATAGTTGCCCTTGTGTCATTTGAGTTGTATCGGTTTTAGGCCACATTATTGCAATTTTTAATTACCGTATTTTCCGTACTATAAGGCGCACCGGACTATAAAGCGCACCATTAATGCGTCATGTCAGATTTTTAATACAAATCAAATCATTCTCCATTTTATCTTTTTTATTTCAACTTCAGACGCAACAAATTACTTTATAATCACAAAATAATGATCTATAGTCTTTTTGATTCATGATTCATAGTCTTCAGCGGGCCACTTATGATTGATTTCATGACACAATTGTTCGGGCCAGTTTAAATTTAGGAATTTGGTCCATATATAAGGCGCACCGGACTATAACGCGCACCGTCGGCTTTTGAGAAAATCTTAGGTTTTTAGGTGCGCCTCATAGTCCGGAAAATACGGTAGCTCAGTTTTATATTTCATCGAACAAAAACCTGTCTTTTGAACGGGGGTGTGTAGACTTTTCAAACCCTCTATGCAATGCTTCTATTTACTCACCCCATTGTTTGTAATCTCAAATGCTAAACTTGAGTCTCGCCATCTACTGTGAGATGAATTTGTTCTTGCACTTCCGCAGAGACCTCCGGTGGGGTACAAGCAGCACACACGCCCGTGTGTGTGTGTGTAACCTGTGATCCACGTGGCATTAATCCTCATAAATATTAAATATTTGATGACTCTCTCACCGACGGAGCGTGACACTCGCTGTGCATCCCCACAGGAGATGCTTGTTCCTCACAGAGGTCCTTGTCTCAGGGAGTGCTTGTGAGGCAGCAAAATTGACATCATGCACGATGCAAGTCACCATTTTGTATTTTGACTAGACTACATCCTTTTATCTTTTACAATCAGGGAAACCTGAAAAAAGGTTTGCATATATTAAGTGTGTGTTTCTTTACAATCTGATTGCCGCTTGCCTAGCAGGGACCATAATGATGCTCGTCAGCACCGGCTGGTTGCTAGGTAACAATTACCTGACTGTGCTTTGCTTGCAGTGAGCTACACAGTTGTGTGTTTGTGTGTGTTTGTGGTGAGACTGGAAAAACACAGCAAACGACCAACGGCTGTCTCGTTTCCCCACTGGATTAAGCTCCGCCCCCACCCCCTGCCATGTTAGTTCACCCCTTGGTTTCAATTTGATATATTCTTGTAATGGCCCCTAATTTTTTGATGGCTGAATTTCTACCTATAGTCCCAAAGGATTTAATCCTGACAAATCTTGCTGCGGCATTGTTAATTTCTCATAATACTGTATTTGTCCGTTTCATATCTATTGATCAGGTGGACATTTTGAGTTTCTGTCACCAGCGTCTTGGCTCAGTATATGACCTCCCCTCCATATTAGCTGCTGTCCAGAAGAAAATCTCCTTCTTCAGTGGAAGGCCAACATGAGGACATGGCACCTCCCCCCCCAAGAAGGGCTTGCCAGCTCCCCCAGACTTGGATGATAAATTTGGAGATCATTAAATGGTCCTAAATGAGAGCCTGGCGTGAGAGCGAGCCCTGACCATCTGGCTCCATTGTGAGCGGCCGTGTCGTGTTCAGACTTCAGCCGGTATCGTCGCCGCCTGTCATTGGGCAGATGCAGAGAGGGCCCGCTAATTCTAGCCAATGAGAAACTGGTTTGGAGTACAACCCACTCGATTACTACAAACGTTCATCTGCGTGCACTGTACGGTTTGTATCCGGCAGGAGCGTGGAGAGACTTTTCGAGCAGCATGTAGAACTTCTCAAAAATTATTTTAGAGGCAATATAATAAAATGGCCATTCTCACTTGGAACTAAGTGATGGATAGGGGTAGGACATAATAAGCTTAGGCTTCTTCCTACTCCTTTTCAAGTATATCGTTTGTTTTTTGTTGTTTGTTTTTATTCTTTAAATCATGTTCGAAGTGATTCATTCATTCATTCAATGCACAATTATGGCGCCTTGCTGAACTTGATTTAAAAAAAAACAAAAAAAAAAACGCAACTTGTGTCATTTGGCCTACATTTATACCAATACATTTGAAAATTAAGTAAGCATTGTTTATAGGTACTATTTTTTTATTATATCTGCAGTGCGTTATTTCCCCTTTGGAAGCAGAAGGCAGGGGGAAAAAAATGCTATGTTTTTAGCATTTAGCTTATCAGTACATTTGAACGTATGCGGAACATGTGCAGATATATATATATATATATATATATTTATTTTTTTTACTGACTGTCTTAAAATAACAGTGACGATTTAGCGTGGTTAAAATAACGATAATTAGTTTGGTCTGGCATGAAAACAAACGTGTGCTAACTCGGCCTGTGTCTTCTCTTTGAAGGTAACAAGCTGAACAAAGACCTGAAGCACTACCTGAGTCTGCGTTTCCAAAAGTCTTCCCCTGACCATGAGCTGCAGAAGACCATCCGGGCCAATCTGTATCGCCACGCCGTGCCTTGTGAGTAACACGACATCCGCAACATGACGGACTCTGTCACGCCGGATCGCCCATTTGGCTCTGTAAAGTCGTCTTGAGCCGGTCGACCCACTTCCTTTGGCTCCTATCTTGTTTGTTCCTCTATTATTCCTGCTCTTGTGCTTTTTCTTTCACCCGGAATCCATTTGGGCCATTTTTTTCCACACCATTTCACGGATGGTATGAAATGATCATTTCCTGCTTCTAATGAATGAAAAGAAAATATGAGTATTAATTCAAATTACCGTTTTTTTCCATGTATAATGCGCAAAATTTAACTAATTTATTGTCCTAAAATCTGGGGTGCGCATTATACATGGGTACAAATTTTTTTTATTATTTTTTATTATTTTTTTAAATCCGGATATGATACGGAGGCCGGCATTACAGATGCGCTTTCTTCTCTGCTGTTCACTTCAAACACGCTCCATACGAACACAATGCTCTCGTATCAGACAAGGCTTGCTCGATCACCTGCTCGTTTGCTGTCACAATGTACCCTACACAAATCCGAAACATTTCTTCGCTATCGAGTATGCTAGCGCATGCGCAGTGATACTGACCGGCAGAATAACATCCGGTTGTTCCCAAAGATGATCTTTTTTCTGAAATAATTTTACGTTCACGGACTTAAGTAGGAGTCAAAATTTGGGTGCGTATTATACATGGGTACAGGCTTTTTTCCAGCATCAACATGCCATTTTTAGGGTGCGTATTATACATGGGGGCGCATTATACATGGAAAAAAACGGTAATGTCATTGGCCAGTCATATTTACAGCAAACTCATCTTGGTCTGTTGCTGAACAATAAAATCATGCTAGTTAGTGTCGCAAGACCCATTTTTTTAATTTGTGGTGACAAAAACTGCTTTAGGGTTTAAATGTTTGCATGAAGAAGAAGCACAGCGGATCAATCAACAAAATGGTTGTTTAATCAGTTAAGTATGGTCACAACACAACTTCCTTTTCTTTCCAATCTTCTGTCTGTGTGTGTGTGTGTGTAGCATTTTTATTTCCGAGTAAATTCTGCTTGAAGTTTTGTGATTCTCTCTCTCTATTTTCCTCTCACTCTTGCTCTTTCTCTCGCTCTGCCATGTGATGGGTAAATCCGCCTCTCTTGCCGTGCTGGGGGGATTATGATGTTCTGATTTATTGAAAATAGATTCCTGTGTGATTACGTGGCGAACACGCTGGGCTCTTATAAAGATGAAAAGGCCTCTGTGACTGGCACACAAATAAAAATAGATGGTGACATTTTGGTTGAACTCGAAAACGCTGCTATTACCGGAGTTTAATCAAGATGTTATTTTCTTGTAGTTCACAACAAACAAGTACAATCTATCATTATATGGGCTGCGACAGAAAAGTTCCAGGACTGGTGCTCCCCCTTTATTTTTGACCCCCACCTCCCTCCCATTCTTTTTGGTGTCCCTCCTTCTTTCTTCTCCAACTTTCTCGCACGTGTTACGACAAAGGCAGTGAAAGCGAGGGTGTCTGCTCCCCCCTCTTCTGAGCACATGTGCATGACCCCCCCCCCCCCCCCTCGGGTTGACTCGAACAGGTGCCGTTCCCTCCACCACATCCGTCCGCCGTCGCCTCCTATCGGACTCCGATGACCGTTGTTATCATGTGCCGCAAATGTCACTAGCGATCGAGAACTCGGATTCATTTCTCGCGCACGTCTACAGCTGCCGCTCGGGGGATGAGGGTTATCTCGGCGTTATCCCGCCGTTTGAGCCTATACGCAGCCGACCAATCCTCCCTCCCCCATCTGATCTCTCCCTCCCTCCCCCTCTCTCTCTCTCTCTCCCGCTTCAACTCTCGCTCATGTTCTCTCTCTGTCAGTCCTCCTTTCGACTTGAAGTCCTCCTCCTGAGTGGCGGCGTCCTTGTGGCTTGGTGGCTGTGACACTCTGGCTGCTAGCTGCTCCGTCTTCCTCCATCCTCTCTTCCTCGCCCTCCACCCTCTGACTGGCTGTCCTTCCATCCCTCGCTTCCTTGTTTTCCACTCCGCCGCCGCCGGTCTCAGGGAAACGAATGCCGGAGCGTATTTTTTTCTCTTTGCCGTCCCCACAAAGAAACGGATTACATCTTGAGTTGCATCCTCCCTGCGCACAGGCAAGTGGCAGCTCCTCCTTTCTGTCTCCTCCACGCTCGCCGTCCGCCATCAGTATGGGATGTGATGTATGCGTGGCAGAAGCCGTGTGTGTGTGTGTTTGTAGCCGATGCTGTGTATATAGGCTAAGGGAAAGGGGGGGGGGGGGGGATCATGTGAAGGGGGGGGCACACTCTGAGCAAGCATGTCCAACCCAAGAGGACAGATGGCCGGTAGCCCTGGTGCATTTTCCTCTTGGGTTTTCAGATTCACCCTGCAGGCTTTGTATGAGGCCCGCAAGTACACAGAGCGTCTTTTCAGGAAGCAAGACATGGTTGGAGGGGGGGGGGGGGTTGCGTCGAGGCAGGTTTCGGGGAGGACTGGAAAGGGAACAGGAGCTAGCTCAGAGGGAATGGAGCGTGTATGTGTTGGGGCGGTGGGGGGGGGGGGGTGTCAGCAGATTGAAATGCATGGAGGTCAGGTCCAGATGCTGGCCAAACAAAAGGGCTTCTCTGGGGGGGAACGGTAGGGGGAAACGTGGCACTCGCCATTGTGTGTGCGTCGCTGCATTGCAGGGTGCTGCCGGGGAGCCTCATGCTAATGACGGCCATTCATTCTTACAACGGATGAGTGGCCCCGGAACCGGCCCCGGCTTCTCCTTGCATGCCGTTCGTCGTCATATTCACCCCAGCAGGCCCACACAGTACGTCACCTCGAATGAAAAGAGGCTTCCGAGAGGAATCCGATTTTTTTCGCCGAGCGATGACAGGTGTCGACCGTGTGTTTACATAGAACGCGTACGAGTGTTTTGAATGGCAAATGGAGTAGCGCGTTTTTACTGAATGGCAAACAAATGAGAGCTGCGTCGAGATCTTTCGGTTGAAATGTGGAAATGGAATCGAGCGTCGGTTCAAAACGATCTGGGATCACCCAAGGTGGATTTGTGATCCTATGACGCATTCCTACAAACTTTACGTCGGCGTGTTCTGTAACACGGGCTTTACGTTCAGCGGACACCTCATTAGGTACACCTGCACAATCCAATGAAAGAACAGAATTTATAAGAGCGGTTGACATGTTTTTTTTTTTACTCTTTGTGTATCCCTGCACTGCATCAATTTAAAATGGCTAGCGTATCTTAAAGGAGGTAACTTTAACAAGCAGCTCAGCTCTCATGGCAGTGCACTTGTGACCTAATGCAAGGTAAACTGGAATCAAAGCGGTTACGCAATCAATCTTTTTGCACCCTCTGCGCTTATGAATATACAATTTGGGTCGCAGTAATTGTTTTGTTGTTCTTCACATTGTACGTGTGTCAAGTGTGTTACGTAAAAAAAAAAGTCATCTTGTGTTTGTTTTTCTTTTTTCTCACCGGTTTGATTTGATCCAATCGCAGTGTCTGTGCGAGGGAAGAAAAAGAACACTTGACAGAATTAAAGGTGTATTTGGAAAAGAGTTGAGAAGGATCACCTTGTTGTTGTAACCTTTTCAGGATAGAACAGCAGGAGTTTACTTTGATTACCGTATTTTCCGGACTATAAGGCGCAACTAAAAACCTAAAATCTTCTCAAAAGCTGACAGTGCGCCTTATAGTCCAGTGCGCCTTATATACGGACTAAATTCAAACTGGCCCGAAGCATTGTGTCATGAAATCAAGCACAAGTGGCCTGCTGAAGACTATGAATCATGAATCAAAAAGACTATGGATCATTATTTTGTGATTATAAAGTCATTTGTTGCATCTGAAGTTGAAATAAAAAAGATAAAATGGAGAATGATTCAAAATCTGACATGATGCATTAATGGTGCGCCTTATAGTCCGGTGCGCTTTATATAAGGATTAAGTTTTAAAATGGGCCTTATAGTGCGGAAAATACGGTACTTGGACAGTATGATGACACGTTTGGTGACCAGGAATTACATAATCAAAGATTTTTCTTTCACGTACTTTTACCTTCTGTGTGTGTCTTTTAATTTTCTTCAATATGGAGATTATAGTTCGTGTAGTAGGAGGGGCTTGCAGCTGTGAAAGAATGATCATAGATTTTCATGGTTATGCTGTATTTGCTTTGTTATTATTACACTAATGAATTGATGATCACCTTTGTATATTGAAACAAGGTTGTCATCACTGCAGAGTAAAGTGGGGGACATTTTTTATTATCGTCCGTTGGATGCAGCCTTGTCACATTTTGGAACGCAAAAGAGAATCCCGTTCATTTTGCTGATCTTGAAACGGCCAACCAGCAACGTTCATCAGACTTGAGTTATGTTTATGTACCGTATTTTCCGGCCTATAAGGCGCACCGGACTATAAGGCGCACCTTCAATGAATGGCCCATTTTAAAACTTTATCCTTATATAAGGCGCACCGGACTATAAGGCGCACCATTAATGCATCATGTCAGATTTTTAATCCATATCAAATCATTCTCCATTTTATCTTCTTCAGACGGAACAAATTACTTTATAATCATAAAATAATGATCCATAGTCTTTTTGATTCATGATTCATAGTCTTCAGCGGGCCACTTATGATTGATTTCATGACACAATGCTTTGGGCCAGTTTAAATTTAGGAATTTGGTCCATATATAAGGCGCACCGGACTATAAGGCGCACTGTTGGTTTTTGAGAAGATTTTAAGTTTTTAGGTGCGCCTTATAGGGCGGAAAATACGGTATTTTTAATATTTTAGGCAGCTTTTATGTTGAGATAAGATAGCACTTGACCAAGGAAGGAAGGAAGGAAGGAAGGAAGGAAGGAAGGATCTGTGCTTGTTATATTTGGAATAAGGTCTGAGTCTGATCTTAGTTTTCATTCAGTTCCTCAAATACAAAAAAATATGATCATGAAAGCAGTGAATTAAAAATTGACCATCAATCCTAGTGTTTAGTTGTTTTTCAATAACAAAATAATACCAATAAAACCAAAATAAACAGTAGTCATGAAAGTTTTTTTTAATAGACTTTAATGTTTGTAAAGTTATATCACCGATTGTTCGATTACCCGATTATAATAATCGATTCTAACATTGGATAGTAACAGCTCGAGAAGACCTGTCTCCATCGAGTTGTTTGGATGGATAAACAAACCACAGATAGTCAGTTACTTGTGTTTACTTGGTTAAGGATTATCAAGTTTTGCTATTCGGTATGAAAGAACTCACACAAGAACAAGATCCAGTATCTTTTATACTTACTGGATTTATTTTACTCGAGGTCAACAGAGTTGGGACCATGCAAATCAGAAAAGTCTTTTGGAGATTTCTTCTGGTAATCTCCACATCAAGCTTGGTCAAAATCCAAAAGCAGAATCCGAGAGTGACAAGTCCGGCCGGCCAGCGTTGCGATCTTGTCTTTTCTCCCTGCCGGCCGATAATCGGCTAATTTCAATCTGCAGTATGTGACAGTGCCCTCCCCTCCCATGCAGAATAGCGAATCCTAACGCTAATCCTTGATCCTGTTGGCCCTCCTCTTCTTCAGCCCGCCTCTCACCCCTGGAGAGGTTTTCTCACACCAAAGTAGGCTGTTTATCAGGACAGCCCATGTGTTAGGTAATGTCAAGAGTCTATATTTATGACGAAGACGAGTGAGACCGAGAAGCCGAGCATCTGTGGGCGGGAGTAGCGGCAGAGGGGGGGGGGCGCGGGGGTCGCAGCCATTGGCCACCGACGGGAACTGGAGTGCGAAGAGCTCACATTGGCTAAGCCTCTAAGCTGGGCCGGACCTGGAATTTGCTCCGCTTGCGGGAGCGCTGAAGAAAAACGGCAGCTGCCTGCTTTGAATGAGACGGAATCTGGAGCACTTGCAAGCGCGTGACTGATGGAGGGAACGCGGAGAGCGCTATTCAACGTGGATTTATCCTCTTGAGGAGATCGGTGGAATATCATGCAGAGGCGGCGGCGGCGTTGAGGTAAATTCGCTGGCGTTTCCGGGATGATGATCGGAAGAGAGGTGCAGTTCCTCTCTGCGGGCTTTTTTTTTTTTTTTTTGTGCAGGTAAAACATTTCTCTAGTGTCAATTGAGTGAGATGGCGGACGCACGTGTGTGTGTGTGTGACTGACATGTTTGTTTAGGGTCTAAACTCAAACACTGATGACACTGGAGGAAATAGTCTTCACCCCCTCCTCCCTTTTCTCACTCCCGACATTTAAAATCTCATTCTTGGTTTCCACCCCAAGAACTTTCATCCATTGAGGTGGAAGGATTTTTTTTTGGAGAATTTCACGAGATTTCCATTTAACGACCCCGCTATTTAGGTTCACCCCCCCCACCTCTCACTGATTCCTCACCCCCGTATTGAAAGGGGAGAGAGTCGTGAGGGGGGGGGACAGCAGGAGAATAGCAGCCGGGACTCAGCTGTGAGGAGTGTTGTGGCGCGAGCTGAGAGAATGGCCTGTTGTGTTTGGGCGGCAGCGGTTATTGTGTGTCTGGCCTTTCTCTCTCTCCCGTCCTCCTGTTCAACCATAATAGGCAACTCCATCATCCCTTTTATTCAAACCATCCTTAAAAGCAAAGCAACTGTTTCATTTGAGCTTTGTGTTTCAGTTCATTTTTGCCCGAACAAAAGTAAGAATTTAGAGGGGAGGGTACAATTGGAGATCATAATCAAATACGGGAACTCATTTGACGTCAGAAAAGTTCCAAGACTGTTCCCTCAAAAGATATCTTTCGATCCCAAACCACCAGTTTTCACCGTGGGCCGGGTGATCAACCAGCACTTCAACGATGAGATCCTGCCCTGAGCATCTGACAGGTCCTGACCCAGAAACTCATCATCTTGCTGGAGTAATCTGCCTACTCAACTTGGACTGGTTCCTTGTGATGTTCTAGCTCTAGAGGGTCATCAGGGGGGCCTGTTTTGAAGATGTGAGGGATGAGAGGACCTTCTAAGAGTCCAGGAAGGCGTGGTAGAGAACTTTGGGAAACTGTTAGGCTTCGAGAGGATTATGACTCCAATTGGGAAAAAATGGCACTTTGGATTTGAAATTCATCTTTTTAGGACACCTGTCCTGGAACTTTTCTGACACACCTCGTTAAATCCAAACCAGCCTCAAGTGTCTTTTCATATTGAAGATGGAGACATTTTTTTGAACATCCGAGTTATGAAGGTCTATTAAGTGCATGGAAGAAACGTACCTGAAGCTTATGAAGAGTCACACTTGGGGATACTGTAAAATAATACTCACCTTCAGATTCTTGTGTTGAAGATGCTCCAGTAACAAACTTGGAGGCCCAGGAGAGTTCCCTGCAGATTCCCTTTGTGGCTGTTTGCATTTTCGGCCCCTCCTCCGCTGTACGTCATCTCACCTCACGTCACCTCTGTGCCGCTGTTTTGAAAATACACACTTCACCAACACACTGCATGTGTTTTTTCTAGAAACAAACGCGACACTTAGTTCAACACGCAAAGGGAGATGTACACATTTTCATATTCTACTTGTCAAACTCATCGTGGTAGTTTATATTCCCTCCATCAGGTTTATCTCACTCTCGGGGTCAGATGGGAAGTTCTTGTGTTATTGTCCCTCCCGCCCGGGGTTCAAGACAGCAGATGTTTGCCTGCACGTGTGCATGCCTTTTGTTAGACAATGAGTGGAAGCTCCTCGCACCATAAACAGCGGGAAGGCCATTGAAGGTATCAGATGACGGCAGAGTACACCATTGTTCCTACTCCAGGGGTCATTTTTCCACCTGAATTTATGCGGCGGCAAGTTGTGGGGTGAAATACAGTATACGGGAATACAGGATGAAAAAAAAAAACCAGATACAGGTCACATAAGGGCAAAACAGTCGGAATTGAGGTGCTGTGTGACAATAGTAACAATAATTCTAAAAAAAAAAAAAAATCTCTTTGGAATTATAATATAGCCCATTAGTAGGTCACATTTGGACCCTTTAGCCAGCTTCCTTCTGCTCTCACAGGCACATGATGATGTCACTGGTGGGTAAAAATGAAATATTTAGTCAGCTTCGAAGCAGCATTCTCAGCTCCATGTTTAACTTTGGGGAAAAAATACTCATTATTGAAAATGTTCATTTATTTCAGCAGCGTTTGTGATGTCACAGGTGTTAAACTCAAGGCCCGGGGGCCAGATACGGCCCGCCATATCATTTTAAGACAAATTGTGCATCGCATTCGTGTGTCATTACTAGAATTGCAAATTGTCTTCACTTTTAATATTTATTTTTTAAATATTTGACCAGTTTTTACTCGTCTGATTTGAAAACGAGTTACCGATTTTTTCTATGTATAATGCGCAAAATTTAACTAATTTATTGTCCTAAAATCTGGGGTGCGCATTATACATGGGTCCAAAAAATATATATATATATTTTTAAAAATTTTAAAATCCGGATATGATACGCTTACTCGATCATCTGCTCGTTTGCTGTCACAATGTACCCTACACAAATCCGAAACATTTCTTGGCTATCGAGTTTGCTAGCGCGTGCGCAGTGATACTGACCGGCAGAATAACATCCGGTTGTTCCCAAAGATCTTTTTTCTGAAATAATTTTACGTTAACCGACTTAAGTAGGAGTCAAAATTTGGGTGCGTATTATACATGGGTACAGGCTTTTTTCAAAGTCAAAGTCAAAGTCAAAGTCAGCTTTATTGTCAATCTCTCCACATGTCACAACACACAAAGAGACCGAAATTACGTTTTTCTCTATCCCACGGTGACGAGACACATAACACGATAGACATACATGTACGCGACACAATATAAAAACAAGAAGGCAAAAATCCTAACATCAGCATCAACATGCCATTTTTAGGGTGCGTATTATACATGGGGGCGCATTATACATGGAAAAAAACGGTATTTGTCAGTTTGTTTTGTAGCTTTTACTTAATGAGGTGCTCATGAATTTATTTATAATGGCCCTCCGACAGAATGACTACAATGCGGCCCGCGAAAAAAAAATTAGTTTGCCACCCCTGCTATAGAGAGTCATCAAGACGAATATTGGTCGCTGCCCAAACTCTCAAATTGAGCTGTGGGTTGTAAATGATTCAAATGCCAAATGGTCTTCAGTCTGATGCCAGATACAGCTACCTCGAAATGTGCCACAGAATTGACAAGCTTTGTTTTGGGTGTAACGTGGGGGAACAAATCGTACCGTCAGTCTTGTTATAATTATAGAAACCATCAAAATTGTATAAGAATGGAATATAGCAATGCGCAATGAACATCACCTGAAGCAGAATCAATGTTTCAAAACATGACGGAAATAAGTCACATCATTACATCATGCTCACCAGAGACGCTGCTTAAAAATAGATTGCGTGCAGATCGTTAGAGATACGTTTTGCTTGCTCTGGCCGACCAATCAGAAGATAGAAAAACGCAATCGATGGCTTTGCTGTATACATTTTTTTTTAATTGTAAATATACACGTAGCTTCTGGCAGGCAGATGTCCTGACCGTATAAATGTTCACTCTTCAACCCCTCTTGGGCTAGCTTGAGATATGAGTGACGATTTTGGAGATGCGAGAATTTTGAGTGTATGAGGAGCAGCACGGTATCCATTGCACTGAAGCAAAAAATACTTTCTGAAATTAATTGCAATATTATAGAGTTTTATTTTTGGGCAAAAGCTGGAACGGATTAATGACATTTGAATTCCTTTCAATGAGGAAAGATGATTTGGGATGTTTTCATGGATGGCATTCTATTTCAAGGCGTGTTGGCCCTGCAGTTTATGATGCCTACACCTTAACAGGCCTCTTCAGGGGACACATGTCCCAAGGGCCACAACTTTTTATGAACTCCCAGTGAGGACAGCAACTGACATGTATTTATAGTTTGAGCACTGAATAAACTATAAATGTATTTGCACGCTCCTCTCCTTGAACTGGACGTCGCTTGGGATGCTCAAGATTTCTTCCTTGTGTTTATTTATTTATTTATTTATTTATTTATTTATTTATTTATTTTATGCAGAACTCCTAAACATCTCAAAGCCGGTGCTTTTATATTGGTCGTTTGAGTAATTGCCGTATAAAGAAACCTCCTGTCGGGCCGTGTGTCATAAATTCTTTTAAATCTGCAGTTGTTTGTTAACTAGATGATACCAAAAGTACTTAAATGATTTGCACAATATTTTATCATGAGGCAGGCCAAGGAAGAGCTTGTTTGATGCACACAAGAGTCGGTTGCACTCAAATTGATTGAACCACAAGAAAATAAGAGAAAAAAATTACTTTGCATATTAATGTAATATACAATGAGGTTTAATGACTGATATGTTTTTTGGAGAATTCATTTTCTTATGAATAATGTATACATTTTAGCAGTGTTGGCTTAATTCTGACACCATCTCAACGCATTCCCAAGGCTTTATTAACTTTGTGAATCGAAAAATGCTAAATTTGCTAATTACTATCCATTTATTTTCTTACTGCAGTTTCCGTTTCTGTATTTACGTGGTGTCATATTCCGTAGCGGTTGAAAAACTAACAAGCCTAATTTGACAGTGTATGTATGTCAAAGTGCAAAACCATGTTTTTTTTTTTTTTTTACATGTTACAGTAATCCCTCGCGGATAATTGGTTCCTCCCGCAATAAGTGAAATCCGTGAAGTACAGTCACCAACAAGAAGTACTGGGCAGGCTAACGAGTTAGCGGAAAGATGCCAATTCGCGATCGTGCTAACACGCGAAAACGGACTTAAACGAACATTTGGAGCGATACTACATCGTCCTAAAGGTTAGACACATGTTTCCTCAATTTAGAAGTTTTATTTCGACTTAAATGTGTTTTTAATTTAGAAAAAAATCCGCGATGTAGTGAAGCCGCGAGAAACGAAACACGAAGTAGCGAGGGATCACTGTCATGTATCGCAAAGCGATCCCTTGCGCAGCACCTGAAGGTGACGATGTTGATGACGTAAGCGGAAGGAGGGCAATGGACTCGCTTGGCCGGGCTCCCTGATCCTTTTAGCAGCTTTCACATCAATACATTTTCCTTCCTGCGTACCTGCGTCCAGCACATGCTGCTCGTGGAAGTAACACGATGTACAGACGAGATGAAATGCTCGAAAAGTAACGAGCAGGACGTGCTGTTTGTCAGACAGCGAGTGGTGAGAGAGTGCGGATTGTTTGTTTCGGGTTTTCACATGCCCATTAAGTACTCGTGTTTTTGTTTTGTGGGTGTCACGTGATTCCGCCATAGTTGTCCTTCTCGGTTGTTCCACCTTTTGGCAGATACTGATCAGGATTTATACCACAGGTGTCAAAGTCAAGGCCCGGGGGCCAGATAAGGCCCGCCACATCATTTGATGTGGCCCGCGAAGACAAATTGTGCATCGAATTTGTGTGTCATTACTAGAATTGCAAATTGTCTTCATTTTTTATTTTATTTTTTCAAATATTTGACATGTTTTTACTCGTCTGATTTGAAAACGAGTTATTTGTCAGTTTGTTTTGTAGCTTTTACTGTATATGAGGTGCTCATACATTTATTTGGGTTGACAGTCATAATGGCCCTCCGAAAGAAGCTATGTACAATGCAGCCCGTGAAAAAAAATGATGACACCCCTGGTGGAAATGGTTGTGTCCTGCAATTCTCTGGAGACCAGTTCAGGGTGTATTTTGCCTGTCCCCAGCTAGCATTTGCAAGCCGTCAAGTGGTGTGGAAAATCGAAAAGGATCTGACAAGTGTAAGCCGCGCGTCTTGTCATCACAGCCGTCAAATCACTTTGCCGCTGCGATGTCAATATATATGTCTCTTGTGAAATTTCTACACTGGTCTTGTGGTGCCGTCCGATTGGGACTGATCAGTTGTTGTTGCGTCGTAAAAAAAAAAATTACCGTAATTTTCGGACTATAAGTCGCACCGGAGTATAAGTCGCACCAGCCATAAAATGCCCAAAAAAGTGAAAAAAAACATATATGTATATAAGTCGCTCCTGAGTATAAGTCGCCCCCCCACCCAAACTATGAAAAAAACGCGACTTATAGTCCGAAAATTACGGTATTTCAGCTTTAGTCAACCAAGTATTATTTGCAAAAAAAAATACGTTCAAAACACGGGATTTACTCACTTACGCCAATTTTACTCTCTAGTCACAAGAAGTAAACCTGCCCTACTTATCGGAGTTGAGCGTTTTGTTGTTATTCCAAGCTGGAAGATGTGTTGCATTTTTTATAGCAAGGTCCATCGGTGGACAGTGGTGCAATCCTTGAGATGCTCTTCTCGTCTGAAGCGGTGGAAAGACTCTGCATGTTGCTAGCTAGCTTCATAAAGCTTGCATGTGTTCTCTGGCATGTTGGGCTACATTTTTTATTTGATATTACTGTTAAGGAGGCATTGCTCCAGTTCTCTGCCATCATGTCTTGTCAGGCTCAGTAACACTCCACATTTATAAGAGGGTGTGCACACTTATGCAACACCGTTATATCAAGTTTTTATTCTGACTTTGTTGCATTATTGGTGAAAAATGCCAATGGGGTGTGTAAACTTTTTATATGCACTGTATAGAATGGAGTATTTGCAGATTTATTAGGAAAAACCATTCTTATATGTTTTAAAAGTATACATTTTTAATTAACTCCTTTAGTTATTGCCAATCCCCATTTTTGTGGAAAAGACGAACTGTTTGTCAAATTTCTTTCCCCCTTAATGCATTCATCAATACCACGAACGGTGGTCCTGAATATGGCTCCTTAATACAAAACTAAGACGACATCACAAGTACAAGTTAGACAATACCAAGTTGCTTGCTAATTATGTTCTGATGTAAGACCGTGCGAAAGCCTGGAGCTTTGTACTTGTCAATATTCTACAACATAAGCACGCCCGAATTATTCATCCCATTCGGGCCCTCCACTGTGGGGAATAGCCTGAAATAACAGCAGACGGCTTCATTAGAGCTTAGAAGCATCTCCCACTATGGGACCACCCAGTCCTACCAGTCAAACTCCCAGACAACTTCACTTTCATCTCGCGCCACTGAGGTGAATGCAAAGCGGGTAGATGCGTTGTTGTGTTTTTGGAGTTTTACGTGAGGGATTTATTTGTTTTGGGTATCACTGGCTTGTCTACTAAATGGGTAGTAAGGGGATAAGCCGTTTTATCAGGTGTTTGTACACATTGGTGAGGTTAAAACTTGGCTCTTATGTCAAACATAAGCGTTTTCGAATAACGTAGTTGATCCGGTTACCTGTTTTGTCGTCTAATTGCTTTGACTTGCGAGCAAAAAATGACAAGCGTTGTATTGTGGCCTTGAACTCAACTCATTTGACAACAAGCAGATAGGAAATTATTCTTCCTAAAAGAGCCTTCAAGCAGTTTATATCCACTTGTAGTTCGTTTAAATGATATGTTACGCATTAAAAATCTCATAGGTTTGTCCATTTAGTGTAGCTTAATGCTAACAAACACTGCTAACATTTGTGTCACAGTATCAAGAATGGTTTTAGCAACAGATATTTGAATGAACACAAAGGCTGGAGCAGAACATGTAGACAAATAATATTGCTAGCTTATATTCGTCATCCTCTATGAAGAATATTGCGGCTTACTAAATTTTGAATTTTCTCCAATGAAGCACAAAATACACTGAAGTCAAAAAAATGTCAAAAACTTTTAAATTCTTAAAATCCATTACTGTATGTATTTACAAACTATGAAACATATTTTCTTTCTTGTTTTTGGTTAGGCTGGAACGAATCAATGGCATTTCTATTCATTTCATTGGGGACAGATGATTTGAAATGACTGTTTTGAGTTATAAGCACGTTCAAGGATTCATTTCAAGCCACCACTATCATACTTTATATCAAAATCATATTGCGAACAGTACGCTCGCACCCAGAATTTGAAATCGTAGATTCCCAGCTCAGCATTTCCAAACGGTTCTACTGTAAAACAAGATTAGCACGCGCTGGCCGCCAGAGGTGATGTTAATTTTATCGTCTGATTGAGCAGGCTGCCATTTCCTGTGATGCTGTGAGCCAATCATTTCCCCCCCAGCACTCATTCATTTCCTGTCTCGGTGTCTCTGATGCGCAAGCATTTAGTAGCAATCGAATTTTATTGCTGGCAGCAAATTCCCTTTTGCCTCCGCCCCCTCCTTACCTTTATCCTGGACGTAAATTGCAATAATTTATTGGCACCCATTGTCTTTCCTCGTCTTCAGGTACCACGCGCGCCCCCCGAGACGGAGAGGTACCAGGGGTGGATTACAACTTCCTGTCAGTGGATGACTTCCTAGAACTCGAAGAGAGCGGCACACTGCTCGAAATCGGAACCTACGAGGGTGAGGACGACATTCCGCGCGAATCGGGCAGGTGTTCCGATTGGTCGCAGTAAGAACGAGCGTAACGCTAATCCAAATTTGGTCGACGTGCAGGTGGGCTGTCAGATTGGACAATTGATTCAGATTAGACACGATTGCACGAGCGCACCGATTAGGACCATGTTTTCCTCCATGCTCTAAATCTTGCATGTAGGAATGTTGACATGTGTGTCCGCAAGTAGGTAAGCGTGTGTCATTGGGGAAGGCTTTTTGTGATTGTGGTCCGGGAGAGAATGTCACAACACTAATCTGCTTGGCAGCAGTCCACGACTGTGTTGTCGACAATGTCACAAACCTGTCCACGGGAGTCTCGGACCGGCAAACTGAGGGAGATCGTCTGTATTCATAACTCAGGAATAAAAAATAATTTGGAGTACCCTGACTCGACATAGCTTCATTCACAATGTGAGATCTCAATCACAGGTTGTCTGTCTTCTAAGTGGATAATGAAATAAAACACCTAAGAATGGCTAAGAGCAAAAGTTTGGATTCTTCTGAAGGAAAGCGGAACTAAATTCTATCGAGTGTCTGCCCTTCTAACCCGCCGACAAATGGAGCAACTCTTAATACCTGATGATGGTTTTGATTTCAGTTGACCTGTTCAAAATGTAACGTAAGAATAGTCTGAGAAGGTCCACTATTATTTAAAAAAAAAAGGTCCACTATTACCTTTGTGTGGTTTCATTGGATTCAATCGTCCAAGATGACCATCAAAAACAGTATTTTCTTATAAATCTCTCATTTTCCATCGTTACAGTAATGACAATAAAAAAAAGCGTGTCATTTTTAATAAATCCCTCATCATTTTCCAGAGTTACAGTAATGGAAAAAGAAAAACCATGTTGCTTGAATTCTATACAAATGACATAAATCTCGGAAACTATCACATAAAGCAAGCTAGGCTAACGCTAAGACAAGCAACTGATTATTCTGCTGTCTGTCTTCTCACCACCATTCGATGACTGGTAAATGTTCTTTTCTCTGCACCTACTGTCTGTTCTTGAGCCTTTCTCCTGCTCCCTCTCAAGCATGCTAATGTCCTCCTTGTTGCCTAGGTAACTATTATGGGACCCCCAAGCCGCCGAGGCAGCCCGTCATTGGGACAGTGATTCTCCGAGATGCAGGCTCCCGGCAGTCCACCCCCAAGCGCACCAAGTCCTACAATGACATGCAAAGCGTCCGAGTAGTGCCTGCTGACGACGACGATGACAACCAGGCCTCGGAAATGAACAACGCTTTCACAGGTACCAAGCTTTGTCTCACCAGTGGCGCTCACGCTCACGCATACGAGACGTGTTTGTCCGACATCGGAGAGGAAGATAACGTGCGCTTTTTTGATTTTCTGTGGTTACATCATGTCTTTGTCAGGATGAATTCTTTGCACATAAGCTTCCAAACACTGCCATCTGCCTGCAAGGAGGGGGAGGGGAATTAGTTTATTTTTTAAATTTGATTTCATTATTATTCAAGCCCATGCAATCATGGTTACCGTGAACGAGTCGAACTGTTTAGTTAGTTAGCAACACTAATTGAAGTAGATAATCTGTATTTTATCATTCATGGTTCATTTGCTTTTATTTTAGCATAATGTGTATAGAATAACGTTGATATTGTTTATGGTAATATAATTTCATGTATTGATTAAAATGCTTAAGAGGTCCTAAAAAAAATGTAATAACAAAATGGAGGAAGAAAAAAATGCAATAAGAACAATTTCAAACTCAATTCACCTCGTGCGCTAGCTGGTGGCTAGCTGGTGGCTAGCGCTTCTCGCTGTGGTGTGGAAAAGTGGAATATATTGCAACCATTTTTTAGCAAATAAATATTTGTAGCTCAAACATAGATGTTTGTGTGAGTATAAGAAAGCCGCCAGACAAAGTAGCATTCGTTTTCGGCAGACAGGTCTCGATTTTTGTTTTTTGTTTTTTATTATTGAAATTTGGCTTGGTTGTTAACAAAACTCTTCTTCATATTCTCACTTTACAGTTACTTTAAAGAAAGATCAATTCTCTCCATCAGTTCCATTTCCTTTCAATCTCGTTTCGCTTTTCCCACCTCTCTTGAAAACTGTGCATGTATGCCCTCCTTGTCTCCACTTGCCAGGCTGCCAGAATGTCGAATTAGCATTTTGATCAGGCCTGAAAGGAGCACGGAAGTGCTTGGGACTCTGCTGGGCTGGGCTGGAGCTGCTAAATGAGATGGTGGGGCCTGAGAAAGCTAGCTTATGGAGGAGAATGAGAAAAAAAACCAGGGTGGGAGTCAAAAACAATTGTAAAATTTGCATATTCCTGGGGTCTTTTCTTACACTATCAATGGAGGGAAAGGGGGCTTGCTTTGGATGTTGCATAATAATGGCTCTCTTATTTCCACTGAGTTATAAACCATCTTTTGTTCTGTGTTTTTTTTTTCCTTGTCCTGCCTGTTTTTGTTACCCAGGATCCTTAGTGCGTAGTCTCTTCCCTTCTCCTTTGTTGTGCGCAGGTAACCCTAGCGACCAGGATGAGAGCCGCGGCGGCGGCGGCGGCGGCGGTGGCGGCATCCTCCGGCCGTACCCCGCACGTGACAACGCTCCTTCCTGCGGTCTGAACAATGCGGCCATCTCCACAGCGGACAGCGGGCAGCAGACCCTGGCCGAACCGCAGGTCTCCCCGGAAGACGCGGTGGGGCCGCTGCCCGAAAACTGGGAGATGGCGTATACTGAGAACGGGGAACTTTACTTCATAGAGTAAGATGGATTCATTTTTTTTTCCTTGTGTTTTTGTCTTTGCAGCAGAGGCCCGCATTCCTTGATAAATACGCAAACGTGTTTCAAATTTAAACCGATTGTTTTTGATAAAAATCTCTTTTGAACTATTGTTTGCGTTTTTTTTTTTTTTTTCCCCCCCTAGCCACAACACAAAGACCACATCGTGGTTGGATCCTCGATGTCGAGACAAAGCCTCCAGGCCTCTGGAAGAATGCGACGATGATGGTAAGCTGCCTTAGAACTTCGGCAGTGTCAAATCATGAAAAGCTAACGGAAAAAGTAATTGGCAAGCAGCTGGCAAATAATGTTTACAAAGAAACACACGTTGGGAAATTGCGCCATCAAGTGGCAGGGAATAATAATAATCCACCGCTGTAGATTTGATTTTTTTAGATGATGCATATAGTACTGTGACTTTCTAAGGGGTTTCTCGTTCCCTATTTTTCTCCCTATCACCACTCTCATCTTCATCTTTACTTTATCCGGATGACTTCCTTCTTTCCCCTACCCGTTTCTCTTCCACTCCCTTTCCCTTTTCTGTTTCTTCATTTTGTTTTTCTTTGTTCCATTCTGCTTTCACCTTGGAGAAGAGGGGATACATACAGAGGACCTGGAGAGTGATCTAGGTAGGATGTCTCTGTTCTGTATCAACATCAGAAGCGGGCTTCACTGACAACATCATCCCAAACGAGACTTGTGACTCAGTATGATGATGCATGGAGAGTCGAGTAGTAGCGGTAAAAAAATTCATCTGTAATATCAAAAATAAAATTCTATAAATGTGACATGTGAAGAATTGACCTCAAATAATAATCTCTAGAAATGGCTAGCCCAATTCCAGCACCAGGTTGGTATCACTGGTAGCACTCGAGAGTGATTTTGATCCTATTTGGCCGGCAGGACTTTTTGTATTAGCCTAGCTCGCTCTGCCGTATGGTGTTCCACAAGGATCTATTCTGGGGCCCTTGCATTTTTCATTGTATTTGCTGCCGCATCTGACAAAAACATGGCATTTTCTTCCACTGCTATGCGGACACAGCGAGGGAGATGCCAGTATTGTCCATCTCTTCACCTGGAAAAAAATATCGACAATTCCTAACACAAATGTCACAGTGTTTATGATCACGCCGATCAATAGCTTGATCATTGATATGACAACAAAATCAAATCCCTGATTTCATTTATGATGTCTTGTGACAGCTTTGAACAAATGGTCGTAGCTCAAGATTATTTCCGCCTGAATTGTTCACTCAAATAATCAATCTGTCCTGTAGCTGTCACCGTGTTGACTGCTCGCCTGATAGCGGTTCGATATTTTACGCTCCGGTTCTCCTTTCTTTCAGAGCTGCCGCCGGGATGGGAGAGGATAGATGACCCAGTGTACGGAATTTACTACGTCGAGTAAGTAAATCACCTTGTTGGCTCAGCCAGAGGAAATCAAGCCGTCTCTTATAAATATAGTTGACTACGCGTTTAAAATTGAGAGCTGTCAAATCTAATGAGGCCCCTCCCCTCGGTGTCAGTCATATAAACAGGAAGACCCAGTACGAGAACCCAGTGGTGGAGGCGCGGCATCGCAAAATCCTGCAGGAGCAGCCGCAGCCTCCAGAAGGTGAGCGGTACATTCGAGGTTGGTTTCCTGCCCATTTCTTTTTTCTTTCTTTCTTTTTTTTTTGTGTCTGTGAGAGCCTCCGCTGCTCACCGGGCTTGGGCTGCTAGAATTGGCTGTATCTTAAAAATTGGGGCAAATTTATTGGAAGTGTTTATTCAATTGGAGCCGTCCCAAGCCTCGGTGTTGCTGTTCATCCTTTTCGTTTTAGCGATCAAAGGTCGCATTTCATTTCAATTTGGTTCTTACTTTACATTCTTGAGTTGCTCATATTCAGATGTCTGTACTTTTCATTTCAAATCAGGTTTTTAAGATCATTTTTTTGTTGTGAAGTTTGAATGATAAAGCTTGCGCAATAATGTTTTTTAGCATGCGTTGTAATTTATAACTGAAGATTCCAAAACAAAATCCACCTAACACTTAATAAAATTACCGTTTTTTTCCATGTATAATGCGCAAAATTTAACTAATTTATTGTCCTAAAATCTGGGGTGCGCATTATACATGGGTACAAAAAAAAATTTTTTTTTTTTTTTTTTTTTTAATCCGGATATCATACGGAGGCTGCCATTACAGATGTGCTTTCTTCTCTGCTGTTCACTTCAGACACGCTCCATACGAACACAATGCTCTCGTATCAGACGCTTGCTCGATCACCTGCTCGTTTGCTGTCACAATGTACCCTACACAAATCCGAAACATTTCTTCGCTATCGAGTTTGCTAGCGCATGCGCAGTGATACTGACCGGCAGAATAACATCCGCTTGTTCCCAAAGATGATCTTTTTTCTGAAATACTTTTACGTTTACGGACTTAAGTAGGAGTCAAACTTTGGGTGCGTATTATACATGGGTACAGGCTTTTTTCCAGCATCGACATACCATTTTTAGGGTGCGTATTATACATGGGGGCGCATTATACATGAAAAAAACGGTAAAATGATTATTATTGTTATTTTTTTTATTATCAGAAAAAAGGGCAGACTTGGAATCAATGCAACAAAATTCATGTTGAAATATTTATTTGCGTGTTGGATTTAGAGTAAAAGAAGAATTGCTGCGTAAATATACATAAAAAAAAAAATTACATTTACATGATTGAATCCGCCACTCAAAAGTGATCATTCAGCTCAATGTTTCATCGTCTACCCAATGAACGCAGGTGCACGAACCTTTTTCTGTGTCTTTGTCATCCATCCATCCATTTTCTGTACCGCTTAGTCCCCACTGGGGTCGCGGGCGTGCTGGAGCCTATCCCAGCCGTCATCGGGCAGTAGGCGGGGGACACCCTGAACCGGTTGCCAGCCAATCGCAGGGCACACGTGAGGCCTGACTTAAACGTTTTTTTTTTTTTCTACAGAGTGGATAGAGGAGCACTCTTCAGCTGCAGCGCCGCTTGTAAACTACGTTCCAAACCACCTGGAGACCTACAGGGACCCTCAAGTCCCACCAACTCTACCTCCGGTCCCTACAGGAGCCAAACGTAAATGTTTCACGTTCATCTCATCTTCATTTGCAGTCCAACTTTCAACCTCAGCTTTGATCGATGACTCTTAACCACCCGTGCAGGGGGGAAGCCGTTCTTCACCAGGAATCCCGCAGAGCTGAAAGGAACATTCATCAACACAAAGCTGAAGAAGAGCCGACGCGGATTCGGCTTCACTGTGGTCGGAGGCGATGAGCCGGACGAGTTCCTCCAAATCAAAAGTCTGGTGCTGGACGGACCTGCAGCGGTGGATGGAAAGATGGAAACAGGTGCAGTACACGTTTGGCATCAGTAGGAGGCACTGTTTTCTTTCCCAAGCTCAACTTGAACTCAAGACTTTGAAGCCTCTCAGAAAGCATCTGGAACAAAGAGCCTGATGCATTTCTACTGGAGAGATGTCATCTCAGCAAAGATCAATTAATATATATTATTGTATCAAATATGAATTATTTGATAGGGGTCTTGAAATAATTGTGTTGTTTAACTTGAGCACACTTCTTTGTAGTCAATTCATGGAGATTTAAAAAGTGGGCCGTCAATTTGCATTTTTCACATTTCATCATCTTTTCATTCGTGGAAATTGATATAATATCTTACGTTGTCCTCATTGTGACGCAGGTGACGTGATCGTCAGCGTGAATGACACCATCGTGCTGGGTTACACCCACGCTCAGGTGGTGAAGATCTTCCAATCCATCCCCATCGGCTCCATGGTGGACTTGGCCTTATGCCGCGGCTACCCGCTGCCCTTCGACCCCGACGACCCCAACACCAGTCTGGTCACCTCGGTGGCTATCTCGGACAAGGAGCCTATTATCGTCAACGGTCAGGAACCCTTTGACTCGCCTTCCAACCCGAGCGGACCGCTCAACGGCCAGAGAGAGCCGCGGGCGCACAGCCCGTCCGCCGAGGCTTTGTCCAACAGCCTGCACGGCTACAGCAGCGACGTGGTCACGCTGGCCTCGTCTATCGCCACCCAGCCCGAGCTCATCACCATCCACATGGAAAAGGGGGACAAAGGATTCGGCTTCACCATCGCAGACAGCCTGACTGGAGGCGGGCAGCGGGTCAAGCAGATCGTGGACTACCCCCGCTGTCGGGGTCTCAAGGAGGGGGACATTTTGATGGAGGTCAACAAAAGAAACGTGCAGAACATGAGCCACAACCAGGTGGTGGACCTGCTGAGCAAATGCCCGCGAGGGAGTGAAGTCACAATGCTGGTCCAAAGAGGTAAGTTACGGCCTCATGCTATAGCGTTCACTGTATTCAAAAAATGATTTGAAGTGATTTTTTTTTTATCTGACGGGTCGGAAGAAAAAGATTAGAAGGAGCCTGAGTTGTAAATGTGCGAGTACGTCGGATGAATGGAAGGAGTGCATTGGGGGCGGGGCTTCTACTGAAGATGCTCTTGAAGTCGTCCGTGATGTTTACTTTATTTGATAAGGATTTAATGTTTGCTCATAGTCCGATGCTCCTCTGTTCCTCATCAATTACACAAAAGTGAACATCTTAATCTTAACAAAGATCTGTATTGAATGTAATGGAATTTACAACTTGATTTAGCATAACATTACTAACTTTTTGTCCACTTTTTAAAGACTAGCTCCCTGAAGTCGCAAATAGAAAACCGTTTTTTTTAAATTAAATGTTAACCCCAGAATCGTTTTCCCAGTGGTAACGTAGCCGCCGAACCGAGTCCATCATTTGCGTTCAGTCCCCATCGTTGTTAAACGTCGTGACCCGGATCCCAATTACCGGCAGGTTTGGTGGAAGCGCCCCACATTAATTATGCCCTCTAATAAGTTGACCTTGTGTGCTGCTGCTCCAATAACAAAACTATATTTTGTTAAATGTCAGCATTAATTACGGGCCAGAACATGATGCATAGAAATCAAGGATAAGATCACAGAATTTTGTAGTATCCTTGGATTACAGTGGTGCCCAAATTGCCCTACTCTTAAAATTGGCAAACTGTCATTTGGAATATTCTATAATTGTATTTATTTATTTTGCTTTGACTTGTGAACAACAATGTGTGTCAGTGAACTCGATTGACAACAATCAGCAGTTTAGCAACGACGACATAACTTAGCCTTTAATCGACTAGCTTAATGCTAACTCATGATGAAAAGCACCATAGGTGTGCTATTGAATAGCATCGACGTGGCAGGTGGACCAAAGATCAGCGGGAGTGATTTTGAGGTCCCTTCTCGTTGCCGAAATAAAACAAGTACGTTTGAAGAGCGCAACGACGACATCATTTCGCCTTTAATCTGCTAGTTTAATGCTAACTAGGGGTGTAACGATACATCGATACACATCGATTAATCGATATAATGCTCTACGATTTATTGGTATCGATGCTAAAGGTAAACATCGATTTATATCGCCGTGTTTGACCTCGGACATTAGACGCGACTTTATTTTGAAATCCAGTTCATTGTTGCTTGCTTCCTCTTTCCGGCGTTGTTGTGTTGTGAGCAGAGCACGCGCGTGAAAGGGGAGGGGATAACTAGTCCGCGGCTCCTGGGCTGGTGCTATGGCTAGTGTCCAAAAAGACGAGGAAATTTGCTCCCCTTTAGGCTTCAAGTCATTCGTTTGGAAGCACTTTGGATTCCAAAGAAAAGATGGCTCAACGGCCAAGACACGTGCAGTTTGTAAATCCTGCCATGCGGTGATCAAATATTCAGGGAGCACAAATCTCGCCGCACATTTAAAGAAAAAACACGACATCAAAGTTCAGTGTTAAAGTAAGCAATTTGTATACTACAATACTCTTGTAATTTCCTAAATAAAGAGTTTGCAGTACCTTGTTGATTTTGCGTATGAAATGTTATAAATCAGGATATTGTTATATATTTTTTACTAAAAAAAAAAAAATATCGATCGTAGAGCACTATATCGCGATATATCGTGAATGAATCGCAGCAGGCTTTAAGATATCGGCAAATATCGTATCGTAGTTCTTTATATCGATATTATATCGTATCGTGTCAAAACCCGCGATTTACACCCCTAATGCTAACATACTGTTGACTGCTGCCTCCCCCATTGCAATCTATGGGAAGTTATTCTTTTTAATAACGTGGATGCTAAACTACTACAGTAAAAAACAAAAAACTTCTAAGCTATGCTATAAAGTTCAACCCAAATACACGCTGATAACATCTGGTGTTTTCTTCCACACACCAGTTCCTCCCCTCAAAAAGGATAGCAGCAATGAGTCCTCCATCTTGTCTTCCCGTTACAGTTGCCATGACAATGGTGCACCTGTCCCCTGAGAAACCTGCAGGAAAATTAGTGAGTGAAATACGATGATGGCGGCTGAAAGGGGGACGAGACGATCACACGTCGAGATAAAGCGAGAGAGCGGCGGTATTTTAGGGCAAGTTTAATGGCGCGAGGACAAATGTTAGCAGACAAAAGGGAGCGTTACTCATGCGGGAAGTCAGTGAAACATAATGGCCGTCTCAACTCAACAAGAACACAAATGGCAAATGTTATCTTTTATTTAACGTGCTTTTTTTTAGCTCGCAGCTGCGGAAAAGGAGTATCCCGATTTGCTTCTGCCTCAGATGATTTTGTAATTTTGCTTCTTGACTCCTTACCGCTGGAGTGCGACATCCTCTTTTGCAGCCGCTCGTGCTATTTTTGCACACGTTGAATTTATTCACCGTATTCCCCTTTGTCATTTGAATAACGATGAGCGCACAACCGCAACCTTACAGTTGCCTCTGCTCTAAGCAAAATGACCAAAAAAAAGATGATTATTGCGCGAGAGCATAAAGAAAATGCTAAGCGTCTTGTTAGGATACGGATTTTAGCTATTGATCTGACTCCAAATTGGGATCAACACTTAACACATAAATTGCAATGTCCTAATCCACACACTGGCGCACCTAACAATTTTGCGAGTTCGTTCTGTCAAAGAGAAGACCAGTAGATCAATTAGACCAAATTTACCAATTATTTATTCCTGACAAAGCGCACTAATACAGGCCTGGGTCCCGGGTCCCTCACACTAAAACTCGTGCGTTTTTGTGACCACCAAAGACGACACATTCTTCCGGGTTGCCCAGTTTTAAAGAAACACAATATGAATATTAAAGCATGCAAAATATTGTGAGATGATTGGTGGATGGCCATCTCCTCCCCGTCCAGGTGTCGCTGAGGTCAGACGGTTTGGTTTTCCCCTCGAAGTCTGGTTTCATATAGTTGCTCGTTGTTCTCGTAGCTCACCGACCTTGAGATTATCTCGTCCGGTACTCCCTGTCTAGAACTATACACAACACTTCCGAGAAAACAAGTTCATACAGTTTGCCTGCACATTCCTCGGCCCCACCAATCCACACGAGCACTCCAATACTAGATATTAATATGATTATAAGTTTAACACAACCTTAAAATATGTTTGCAAACTCCCAAAAGCACATTTCCCTTTATTCCCTCTCATGACCTCATTTATGAGGTCATCACCCGTTACCCTAGCAAACAGCCACCAGCGTGGTGTCGATCCTTCCTTCCCCCTGCGGCTCATGTTGAGTCAACAGGACATATTGCCCCATCGGTGGCAACGGGCCAACGGTTTTCTCGATCAACCGGACAGTGAGTGATCTAATACATGGAATACAACAACAACCGCATAATATCATGATTGTAGTGAAAATAGCCACAGCAACCAGCACAGACATGATGAGCCCTTTCCAGTTTCCAAACGCTTTCATCCAATCATACCAAATATCGGTGTGTACACCTGAATGATCTTTCATCTTTTTGTTCAGTGTCCTTAGTCCTTCCAACGCCCTGGTCAGTCGGCCCCCTGGTGCCGTGTTGTTTGGGATAAAAGTACAACATGCGTCACCAAACATTCCACATACACCATGTTCCTTAGCCAATAGCATGTCCAACGCAATTCTATTTTGGAACGCCATTAACGACGTTGCAGCCAATTGTTCATGAACTGCGGCGAATGATTCAGCTGTATAATTACCCAGTCGTTGGACATTGTAATGAACGTAATTAATGCGGTCTACATTTTTATTGGGGGTGATCCATAGGAAGATACTTTCGAATCCCGAAGCCACTTGATTAGCGAGTTTATACTCATCTGGTACACCCCGGGGCACTCCTATAGCGTCAATATATGTTGGATCGTCGTCGTTCAACCACGGGGGCAAAACGTCTCTTTTGGCTCGCTTCAGGAGCTCCGCCAGTGGGAACTCCAGGTCCCAATTGAGATTCTGTATTTCAATGGGGACAACCACCACAGGCATTATCAAAGACACGAGGGCACAGATACCTGATGCGTTCTTCGGCAAGCGATCATATAATTTGTCATCACCACACCACAACCAGATGTCTGCACGAGAGAGAGGAGAGGTTACATTCAGTGACAAATTGACTTTGCACCATGTGGGATCTATTGTCCCAATACTTATGCCGGTTCCGTTTAACTTTAAACATGTCATATTTTGTTGAGTCACATGGTTGTCAAAAATGGGCTTTCTTTTTTCCCATGACACGAAGCAACAACAAACTGTCCATCTTCTTTACATTGGTAAATACATGTCCCTTCTCTATCGGGTGGGGCTAAATCCAATACTCTCTTTACTTGTTGAATTTGGTTCCTCCACACCCTTCTCTGGTACTTTTCCAATTTGTCATGTAAGGTTTGGTTGGTCTCTGTCCAATTAGACAACGTGACATACGTTTGCCAATTTTTGCTGTCACATCTCTGTCTCAAACCTTCCTGTTCCTCTCGTGAGAGCTCTTCTGTTGTGTTCACCTCAGCTTCATAGACTACTTTTCCTCTGCATCGGTATTGTTTGTTGGTGGGTGAATTTTGAATTTGGGACGTTTTCTGCTGGATGGTCTCATCAATTGTCATCAATGCCCACACAAAAAGACAACTCACACATAGCACTCCTACTAAAAATAATTCTGAAAATTCCCAAAAACCTTTCCTTTTCCGTATTGTTCCTTCTGTTCCCCCCCTTTTGGCCGGGTCCGGGACACGGCCAAACAGGAATACCTTCATCCTGACGGAACAAACTCTGGGGCCGGACGGAGTTGTGAGTAGTGATACCACCGGCGTCCTTTGAAGTCGAGCTGGGCCGCGTGAGACGTCCTGGCCAAGACACGAAAGGGGCCCTTCCACCGGGGGTCCGTCCACTTTCTAGAGATGACTCGGACGTACACGTACGGTGTGAGCTGTTTCTCCGCTGACACGCCTTCCTCCGCCGCAGCCGCAGCGGATTTCTCTCCAATCTGTGCAGAAACACTGGACACCAAAGCAGACAAATAGGACCAGTATGCTGCATGAGACAAATTTGGTACCGTAACATCCTCTGGTGGGACGAGCGTCGTTGCTGGTCCCGGCATTAGACGACCCGTCATCAATTCAAATGGTGCGAATCCAGTGCGCCTGTTAACGGATTGCCGCACAGACAACAAGGCAAGCGGGAGCGCTTGGAGCCAATTCATTGTCGTTTGAGCCATAATTTTGGCTAATTTCTCCTTCAGTGTTCGATTCATACGTTCAACTCCGCCCTGACTCTGAGGATGGTAGACACAGCCGAATCGATGCTTCAACCCCAAAATTGATTCTACCTTGGCCAAGGCTTTGTTGTTAAAGTGTGTACCATTGTCAGAGCGGATCAGGGCCGGGAAACCATGCGTGGGGATGTAATGGGTGATCAAAGCCTTGATCACAGCAGTAGAATCTTCTTTCGAGCACGGATATGCCTCAGGCCAGCCTGAGTAAGCGTCAACCATCACAAGCAAAAAGCGTTTCCCATTCACTCTTGTACTCATGTCGGTAAAATCAATGATCACCTCTGCCCCCGGCCACGGGGCCGGCTGAAACAGGCCGGGCTTTGGTTTCAACGTAGGGCGTGCATTGAACGTCTGGCAAGACTCACAATCTGCAACGAATTTCCAGACCACATCCGAGAGTTTGGGATGCCACCAACTTCGAAGATGGATCATCATGTCATGGGGACCCACATGGGAAGGTGTGTGAGCCTGTGTCAGGATCTCCGACATCAGCCTTCCCTCCGGAAGAGCTGGCTGTCCTTTGGGTCCTACCCACAAGCCATCTGATCGTTTGACAGCCTTTGCTGCCAGCCAAACCGATTTTTGTTCCGGGGAGGTGGCACCCTGGGCGGCACACAGATCGGCATGCGAGAGTGACAGAGGCAAACAGGAGTCGGGGTGCTCCCCGTCCACAATTAGTGGACCGCGGGACACCATCATGTCCTCTGCCCCGCCGTACCCGGCCGTCTGCTTGGCCAATTCATCAGCCGCTCGATTCCCCCTAGCCACTAAAGTGTCAGCTTTGGAGTGACCAGGCACTTTGACAATGGCCACCTCGCTCGGGTACTTCAACGCCTCAAACAACTGCAACATCAAATCCTTGTGCGCAATCTCCGAGCCTCTGGCCGTCGTGAACCCATTCTGTAGCCACCCTACCAGATCGATCAAAGCCGCCGACACCGCATAAGCGGAGTCAGAATAGATGGTCACGGCCTCCCCCTTGCATTGTCGCAAAGCTAACACCAGAGCAAAGACTTCCGCCGCCTGGGCTGATGGGTGGGTGTTGAGCTTCATCACTTTAAGAGGCTGGAAGGAGCCATCCCTCCACTCGACCGCCGCCGCGGCCGCATGGAGGGAGCCCATCCTGTCTCTCCAACAGCAGCCATCTGTAAACGCCACCCGACCGTGCCCGAGCGGAGTGGAATAGAGGTCAGGTCGGACTTTCGTCACCGTCTGGACCTTTGATGCACACTCATGGGGTCCCACCAACAATTGATCGGCCATGTTCACACCGGAATGGACATAGTTGACATTTGGGGCAGTCAATATTTTCAACAATCGTGTTTGTCGCAGCGGAGTCAACGTGAATGCCGCCGATGCGACAAACGAGGAGACCGCATGATCAGTTAACACATAGACTGGATGCCCCATGACCGTGTGGGCTGTTTTGAGTAAGACCTTCGCCAGGCCAGCCGCATACCTGGAACAATCGGGTTGTCGTTGCTCAATGTTGTCCAAGGGGACGCTGCAATACATCAACACTGCACGTCCATGCTGCATTTTCTGGTACAGAGCTCCATTCACAACTTTCCCTGAAATAGAGACATCTAGATGGAAGGGCAGAGTGTAGTCAGGAGTGGCCAAGGTCGCAGCAGAGGCCAGCTCCTGCACCAGTGACACAAAGACCTCGGTAGCCTCCGGTGTCCAGACCAGGCAAGCCTTGAGATTCCTGGCCCCCTGTTCGCGGATCAGGGCTCGGAGGACACCAGTTTTGTCGGCAAAACAGGGTATGTAATGTCTGCTGTAGCCACACAACCCCAGGAATGATAGCATCTCCTGGACGGTGGCGGGCCGTGGGTGCCGGAGGATGGAGTTTCTATGTTCAGGCGACATGGCGAGGCCACTAGGGGTCAACACACGTCCCAGAAAAGTGACCTGTTGGCGACAGCATTGCAGTTTCTTTCTTGACACCTTGAACCCTTTCTCCCCTAACCACAACAACACTTTCTTTGTTCCTGCAAGACACGCCTGCTCGTCCTTTGCTGCAATCAACAAATCATCGACATATTGCAACAACAATGTGCCATCCGGCATTTGGCATGGTTCGAGGAGTTCTTTGAGGACCTGATTGAACAATCCTGGCGAATTTTTGAATCCCTGCGGCATGCGAGTGTATTGTAATTTCATCCCTTTGTAAGTGAATGCGAACACGTGCCGCACTGAGGGGGAAAGCGGGAGGCAGAAGAAGGCGTTAGCCAAATCAATCACGGTGAACCACTGATAGGCAGGGTTCAATGATGCAAGGATTCGGTGCGGGTCTGGCACAGGAAGAACAGGAGTTATAGTGACATCATTTACTGCTCTCAAATCATGCGCCATGCGCCATGTTTTCCCATCTGCTTTTTGGACTGGCCTTAACGGGGTGTTCCATTCGGAGCATGACACTTCCAACACCCCTGCGTCCCAGAGGCCGCAGAGAGTGTCTTCCATGCCTTGGTTCGCCTCACTCGGCCAACGATATTGGGGTCGTTTGATAGGCTGCGTCTCATCCATTTGGAGATCAATAGGGGCCATCGAGTGACAAAACCCGACATCAAATGGACCTTGGGACCACAAGGTGTCGGGCAAGGCCGCGAGCATTACTTCAGCGTCCTCATGATCAGTTAATTCCCTGCCATGTGTGCGAGATACCAACATCATCTCCGGCAGCCCTGAGTCTACCATGGGTTGTTTAATTTGGTAAGCTTTCTGAGACTCTGACCAGTACAAATTAGGGATGTGTGTCTTCCGCCAGTCGGTTTGCAGCAACAAATGTTTGACCATTGAGCCCAATTCTCTGGCTTCATGACCTGGGGCAAGAGCTAGTGAAATGTGTGGTACCCCTTTTTCTGTCATTTTGAACCACTGCATTTGTTCTGGTGTTAATTCAGTAGCTGCTGCAACTCCCTCTTTACCAATCAAAATGCATGATGAAGTTAAATCCCACATGTGCCCTTCAATTTCTTCAAACAAATCCCGATAAACATCATCACTTTTTCGGTCATAATATAGCGTGCAATGCAAAGGATCAACAGGTGGGTGGTATGGCGCCAGTGAGCAGATCCAGGGCTTCCACAGTAGGTAGGTCGAGAACACACCGCCACCAGCAGGGGTCTCTGGCTCCAGCCTGGCCCAGTAGATGGTTGCAGTTTCTGCTTCTGCCGGTAGGGGCGCCATCAGCCACTGACCATGTTGTTGTAGCTGCTGTGAGCACTGGATGCTGATGCCATCTGGAAATTGAATAATCACTCCCTCTGGCCCACACAGAATTCTGGCTTGAACGGCTGACAGCAAGTCCCTTCCCATCAAATTGATCGGAGTGTCTGTGGAATGGATGTATTTGTGCCACAGTCTACACCCTGTTCGGGTGATCACAGTTTCAAGTGGTTTGGTGAAAGGCAGAGTACGTGGTTGTCCCGAGAAGCCGACTAAAGTCGTTGTTTTCTTTGACAGTGAGGATACAGGAAGGGCAGTGTTTATTGATGAATAAGTTGCTCCCGTGTCCACCAGCATCTTCACAGGTTTTCCTTCCACTGTCACATGAAGCATTGGCTCCGCCGGGCCACTGCTTTCCTGGCTCCCCGGGCAGCCCTATTCAAATTGTCCACACCAGAGATCATCATGTTGGTAGTACTGACCTCCGTGCGTTTGTGGCTGTTGCCAGGGCCGTCCACCGGGTGGAGCTGTTCCTGCCTGTTGCATCGGCGCTCCGGGTTGGTATGGCGGGCCTTCGGCTGGGTGGGTGGCTCCGCGTGGTCGATACTGTGGACATCCTCTTGCCCAGTGATCGGTTTCGCCGCAGATGAAACATGCATTTGTTGAATGGGGCTTGTATGTTGCCCTCCCCGGGTAAGCAGGTGCACTCCCTCCCCGGCCTCTGTATCCGCCCCGGAACTGGCCCCTTCCGCGCCCCACCACCTGAGGAGCCTGTGACATTTGCATTTCCTTTTTTTGTGATTTAGACTGTTTAGCTTCACCATGCATTTTTGCCAACTGTAATTTCAACAACTGTTTAGATAATGCATCTGTCTCGTTTTCAACTTTAGCTTGTGACTCAGTGAACATTCTGCAGTGATGCAAAAGATGACGTTTAAATCGTTCTTCGGCACAAACCAGAATGTCAGGATCTGACATTAGCTGCTTCTTCACATCTGGCGGAAGTCCATCCAGCAGCGCCGTTCGGAAGAGCACCTCTGCCTCGTGCGTGAGAGCTGGATGTCGACCTGTGGTTTCAATCCAACTTTCCACACATGTTACATAATGTTGTGCAGGTGACATTTTCACATCATAAGGAAACATAGTGGGGGCCAGATCGGTGGGTTGTGGGAAAGTCAATTTAATGTTTTCAAACAGGGGCGCTGCTACTTGTGGCAAGGGCACCTCCCTCCCCAGCCTCGCTGTGCCTGCTGCTTCCTCAATTGCCTGCAATTGCACTAGAGAGCATGCTCCTGCCAACATCTGGCGCATGTCACCGAGTGTACAGCTCTGCCCACTCATCAGAGCTAAAAATTTGTTCAGCCACACCTTGCCTCCTCTGTGAAGTGGGGGCATCTTTTCCATCATCGCGGTCACATCACGGAGCACCATGGGCTCGTAGTGCTGACCGCCCGATGTGGTCACCAGCGGACACATCAATTCATTTTTCTGCACCTCGGCCTGTGTCATCTGTCCCTGACCACTCCGCAAATTATATTTTCTCCGTGTCTCTCTCTCTCCCTGGCTGCACTTCTTTCTACTGTCCTGATTCGCGCACTCCAACATTTTTCTCTGTTGCATCACAACATCATCTTCTTCCTCCTCACACGCCCGCAACCACACATGTACACATAAACGCACACACAGCGAGCGCGCACACAACCGCACATACACACACGCATCCGCACGGCACGCACGCCAATACACAAAGTGCTCGCGCAGAGCTCAGACGAACGACGATAGACTGACACAAACTTTTACAGAGATTACGCACATACACAGAACACACAGACAAAGGGATTCGAATCCATCTCTCATGTAGCTCACAATTTGCACTTCCAGCATACATTCCTCTCAATCTCACTCCATTCATTCCTCTCATCACACACACACTCCCCCCAATTTGGTTGCACATTTTGGATATTTTAGCGGTCTGGTCTCTCACAGGAGG